>NW_024377765.1:0-85641 GCF_016835505.1 Polypterus senegalus
AAAAAGGGAAAAGGGTGAACCTTCCAGGAGTGACTGGCCGACCAAATTACCCCAAGAGCACAGAGACAACTCATCTGAGAGGTCACAAAAGACCCCAGGACAACGTCTTAAAGAACTGCAGGCCTCACTTGCCTCAATTAAGGTCAGTGTTCACTGATTCCACCATAAGAAAGAGACTGGGCAAAAACGGCCTGCATGGCAGATTTCCAAGACGCAAACCACTGTTAAGCAAAAAGAACATTAGGGCTTGTCTCAATTTTCCTAAGAAACATCTCAATAATTGCCAAGACTTTTGGGAAAATACCTTGTGGACTGATGAGACAAAAGTTGAACTTTTGGAAGGCAAATGTCCCGCTACATCTGGCGTAAAAGGAACACACAGCATTTCAGAAAAAGAACATCATACCAACAGTAAAATATGGTGGTGGTAGTGTGATGGTCTGGGGTTGTTTTGCTGCTTCAGGACCTGAAGGCTTGTTGTGATAGATGGAACCATGAATTCTACTGTCTACCAAAAATCCTGAAGGAGAATGTCCGCCATCTGTTCGCAACTCAAGCTGAAGCGATCTTGGGTGCTGCAACAGGACAATGACCCAAACACACCAGCAAATCCACCTCTGAATGACTGAAGAAAACAAATGAAGACTTTGGAGTGGCCTAGTCAAAGTCCTAACCTGAATCCAATTGAGATGCTATGGCATGACCTTAAAAAGGCGGTTCATGCTAGAAAATCCTCAAATAAAGCTGAATTACAGCAATTCTGCAAAGATGAGTGGACCAAAATTCTCCAGAGCGCTGTAAAGACTCATTGCAAGTTATCGCAAACGCTTGATTGCAGTTATTGCTGCTAAAGGTGGCCCAACCAGTTATTAGGTTCAGGGGCAATTACTTTTTCACACAGGGCCATGTAGGTTTGGATTTTTTTTTCTCCCTAAATAATAAAAACCATCATTTAAAAACTGAATTTTGTGTTTAATTGTGTTATATTTGACTAATGGTTAAATGTGTTTGATGATCGAAACATTTTGTGTGACAAACATGCAAAAGAATAAGAAATCAGGAAGGGGGCAAATAGTTTTTCACACCACTGTATATACACATATATACATATATATATATATACATATATATATATATATATATATATATATATATATATATATATATATATATATATAATATATATATATATATATATATATATATATATATATACATACATACATAATACATACATATATATATATATATATATATATATAACAACTTATAATATTTTCCATAAAAATATATCCTGTTCTAAATTATACAAGTTAGAAATAAAGTAAGCGTTAAAAGAACAAACATTCAAATTTCTTTACTCTTAGTGTAATTTTATATAAAAAATAAACTTGATTTTGAATATCCAAAAAGATTTTGCTCCATAAAATATATCCTGTCCTAATTTGTTAAAATTAAACAAATTCAAATATGAAATGCTGCATAAAAAACTAGAAATATAAATAAATGTGTTCCTTTCAGCAATAACAAATCAAATCATTCAGTTGTCTTTGCTCTTATGTCATTTTAGAGCTGGAGCCTGGCATCTTTTTTGGCAACAAGTTTGTTTCTGTTTGGTGAGGTTCTGTGTTGTGGAGATTCTCAGGATGGATTGCAGGTGCTCATCAGTGAGGCGACTCTGTGTGCTGTTTTGTTAGTTATCACTGAGAAGAGCTTCTCACACAGATATGTGATACCAAAACATGCACAAGGTTGACGCATGTAGACGGACTTTTTGTTCTTCAAAGTCCCCAAAAGCACCGGAAACTCAGTGCGCTCAGTTTATCAGCAAAGTGCGTGTTGGAACACACGTAGGGACGACTTGGTTTAACATTACTTGGCAACAGGAAAGGGGGGCGTTGCACTGGTGCATTTGTGTTCCCATAAAAGCAGTTTCACTTGAAATCACTTTGTGATTGTGCACGAAAAAACGTCCGCTGAAGTGTCAGATTCTTATTTAATTCTTCTGCTTTCTGTATCTTCTGCATTGCATTCAGGTTACCCTGATTGTTTGTTTTATAGTCCCGTCTTAGATTAAATTCTGTAATTACAGCCACATTAGCTCCACAAATGAGACACACAGGTTCAGTAAACATATACCAGCCTCCATCGGTTTTAAAGGCTCTATTTTCAGAATCAACTTTTCTCTTCAGCATCGTGTGAGCTACGCAATAACTTGCAGCATCATAAGCTACACTGATTACGCGAAGGTGAGGCAAGGCAGCTGAAGCCTGCATTATGGGATCTGTAGTTTATTGTGTTACCAGCGCCATATACCGGCCATTAATAACAATAATACAGTATATAAAATGATCTCCTGGGCGGATATAATTACCGGCCGGGGGATGTGGCCGCGCTTGAGTTTGACACATATGGACTAAATAGAACTTGAAAAGATATATTTTTTCAAATGTGATCACGCAATTCAGATAGAGTTGACGCACACTACAGCCTGCATGCCTCAATGAGTCATCCTCCCTCGCTGTTACTTTTTTACCGTTCATCTAATGAATACACTGAGTATGGCTTTACCAAACAATCATTGATGGCGAATAAAGTATCCATTATTCGAGTATGTAGATGGGGATATATATATATATATATATATATATATATATATATATATATATATATATATATATATATATATATATCCACAATATATATATATACCCGTATACGAGCGGAAGTAGTGTTTTAAAAAAGCTAGAAAATGAAAGGGAACATTTTAAAAATAACGTAACATGACTGTCAATATACAGTATTTGTTTTGTGAGTGTTACTGAGTGTTGCTGTCATCAAGGATTTGATTATCATTTTTTTCTTCAATCAGGTTCATATTTGTAGGATGTGTTGTGTTCAAGTTACATTCCGTGTTTGTCAATCGTTGTAAAGATGACAGGTTTCATTCATCGATTCGTTTCTTCCCTGCATGAATAAACAGCTCGTATTCTTCTTTACCTGAGACCTGACACCCCGCATGCACGGGTTTTTTACACGGTCTTCCTTTGGGCGGGACATTGACTTTTTCCAGCGTGTGCTTTGTTTCCGCAGTAGTTGGATTTATGAATATGCTTGTATGTATCAGGCGCTTCATATTTTTGCTGCCTTTTCAATTGTGTAATTCGCTTTTTTTCAGCTCTTTGGAACTGTTGCTTTTATCTGTGCACCGCGCCCGTTCACGTGAGCGCCTGTGTACATGCATCGAAGGTTCCAGCTGTGCTGGTGCCATCTCGTGCTATGTCCATGGCTGTATTTAATGTTACCTTAGTCCTGGCACTTAAAACTTTCTCTCGCAGTTTCGCTGAGTTTGTGTCAAACACCACCCTGACCATCTCATCTTCCTCTCCATAAGCACAGTCCTTCACCCGTGAATATTTACCCGTGGCAGTTTGTTATTGGATTGCCGCTCGGACGGCCTTATTTGGGCAGGCACTAAATTACAAACGCCAGCGGCAGCCTGTCTATGAACTTAATTTAAAGTGTAGGTTTACATCGTGCTTTGTTTCCGAAGTAGCAGAACTCATGAATATGGTTGTATATGTCACCGCTTCGCTCTTATTGTTTGCTGCCTTCTCAATTATATAATGCATGTTTTCTTCAGCGCTTTTTGAGGTCTTCCTGGTTTTCTATGTACCGCGTGATTACGTGGAGGCGTGATGATGTCACACCGAAACTCCGCCCACGGCATTGAAGCTCATCTCCATTACAGTAAATGGAGAAAAACTGCTTCCAGTTATGACCATTACGCTAGAATTTCGATATAAAACCTGCCCAACTTTGTAAGGAAGCTGTAAGGAATGAACCTGCCAAATTTCAGCCTTCCACCCACACGGAAGTTGGAGAATTAGTGATGAGTCAGTGAGTGAGTGAGTGAGTGAGGGCTTTGCCTTTTATTAGTATAGATATATATATTGTGGAGCATGGCCCGGACACATACAGGCGGACACTGATAGTTCACCCAACACACGTTTATTATACATCATTTACAAAGATGATGCACACACAACCCCAGTACTCCCCACAGTCAGCCTTTCACACTGTTTCTCAGGTCCGCCTCACTCCTCTTCTCTACAAGACTCTGTCTCTCTTCCTCCCGATTCCAGCCATCAAATGAAGGAGCGGCCCTTTATATACACCCAGACGTGTTCCAGGTGCCTCCTGATTAGCTTCCACCAGCACTCCCAAGTGTGGCGGAAGTCTGTTGCGATCCAGAAGCACTGGTGTCCTGGTCTTTCCCCCAGCCTTCTGGGCCCCTATAGGGTTCAGCTTCAAGCTCTGTTCCCATGGTCCCCAAAGCCACCAGGGCGGTCGCCCTCGTGTTATGTAGGAGGGTAAGCCCTCCTCCAGTTCTCCTGGGCCCGGCTGGTACCATCCCCAGCCACTCGCCACAATATACATATATATAAAATTCTAAGCCTAAAAGTGCAAATGTGACGTTTTAATGTCACGCTTTTATGTCACACTTAAATTGGTTTATTTTAAATCCTAAATACAGTATACAGCTGTGTGCAAAATTATTAACCAAGTTGTATTTTTGAGGATTCATTTTAATATGGAAAAAATATAATGCTAACAGTCAATCCAAAATGTTAATAAACCTGTAACTTGAATGTTTTACAAGGGAAATGCGAGTGTGAACATTCTCAGGGGAATATATATGTGTGCACAATTATCAGGCAACTATTATGTGCAAAATTATTACGAACTAAAGGAAAAACAATATTTTCCATCTCACTTGTTTGTTTTCATCTGTTCAAGTTAGAATAATAACTCAAAATTAACAAATAAATTTTTCTGACATTTAAAAAAAAAAAATCAGTGACTAATATAGCCATCCTTCTTCAATAACAGTCATAAGGCTTTCCATTCATGGAGTCTATTAGCTTCTTGATCTGTTGACAATTTTTTGTGCAGCAGCAACTACAGCCTCCCAGACACTGTTCAGAGAGTGTGCTCTTTTCTTCCTGTAAATCTGCAGCTTTAGGTCAGGTGAGGAAGGGGGCCATGTCATTTTCTTTTATCTTTAAGGCCTTTACTGGCTAGCTACGCAGTGGAGTACTGATGCATGTGATGGAGCATTGCCCCGAAAAAAAATCATGGTCTTCTAAAACTGGCAGTAGGTTTGGGAGTTGATTTGAGTCCATCTTAAACTTGAAAAGGTCCAACTAGCTCATCTTTAATATACCAGACCATACCAGTACCCTACCTTCATCTTACTGGTGTCTGAGTTGAAGTGGAGCTCTTTGCCTGTTACTGATCCAGTCATGGGCCTATCCATCTGCTCCATCAAGAGTTACTCATCAGTCATAAAACCTTTGAAAAATCGGTCTTCAGATATTTCTGGCCCAGTCTTGACGTTTCAACTTATGTGTCTTGTTCAGTGGCGGTTGGGTTTCAGCCTTCCTTACCTTAGCCATGTCTCTGAGTACTGTATACCTGGTACTTTTGGGCACTCCATATAGGTTGCAGTTCTGGAATATGACAGCACTGGAGGATAATGAGTTCCTGGTAACTTCAGCTTGATTCTTCTCAAATCTTTGGCAGTTAATTTGTGTCTTTTTTTCCCCCACGTTTCTTGTGGCCCTGTTGATTATTTGAAACAAAACTTTTAATGGTTCTGTGATCACGCCCCAATATCCGAGCAATTTCAAGAGTGCAGCATCTCCCTGAAAGACTTCTTACAATTTTTGACTTTTTAGTGTTGGTTAAATCTCTTTTGGCCCATTTTGCCTGAGGAAAACAAGCCACCTTATAAATATGCACACCTTGATATTGGGTGTTGATCTCCTTAGCCACACCTCCCTCATTACACAAATACACATCACCTGATATGCTTAAATCCAATAACTATTCAAGTTTTTACAGCTTAGAGTTGGAATACATAAATAAAAATGATGATATGGTCAAAATACTCACTTGCCAATAATTGTGCACACAGTGTGTATGTTTGGTATCATTCTTTTCAGAATATATCAAACTTTAATGTGATGTTAGATTTTCCGATTCTTGTTCGTTTTAAATTATAAACTAAAAAATATCAAGAACTCATGTGCGAGATTGGACCTTGTGCCAAAAGATTTAACCAGGGCCCGGGAAAAAAAACACAAGCAGTAGGACAACTGCTGTACAGACTTTTAAATCTTTGATGTGCCGAAGAGATGCAGATCACGCAGGGATGACAGCAGCAGCAACCAGTGGCTGATCGAGCAAAGAGGAAGTAAAAAGAACTGTATTTGTTTCCTGTTGTATCACTGTTTAAGAGGGGTTTGAGGAGCAACCATGTCTTCTTGAGGTGCATTCAGCCCCCTCTTACAAAACAAGCGGCAGAGAGCCAAGTGGCCGCGAGCAAAGAGACCCTCTAGTACAGTATAATATCCTAGTCCCAATATAATGGAAAGTTTGCTCGCTTTTTCTTAAACGTAAAAGAACATAAAACAAGTTTAATTCAAAACTTACCCTTAACCAAGTGTGCCTCTGCATTTTTGTTAAAGAATGGGGTTTCAAGTAAAATCTGGTTGATCTCCTTTTCAATTCTGAACACAACTCTCATATCACCTTTAATCTCTGCTTAACTAAATGGAAAAGATTTAATTTCTATCCTTCTGCAAAACTGCTGGAAGCAACTTCTCTCTAGACATTTTTCAGTGATGTAGTGTTATTCTTATAATCTGGAAATTACATCTGCACATGGTTTTCAGATTTGGTACCAACAGCACTACACAATTAAGCGGGCTGTGACTTTCAAACTATAATTAGAGATGCACAATATATCAAACTATATTGTTAATCGCCAATGTTCTTTAAAAAATGACAACATCAAAATCGGTCGATGTGTACATTTAAACCTATACGCCAGCCGATATAATTTGGGCTTATCAACATTGGCAGTTCATAAATAATAAATTGGTTTCTTTGTTGTGAGGCAGACATTGTGCAAAAAAAACATCATGCAAGACACCCCCTTGGCCAAAAAAAAAAACGGGTCCCCTAGTTTTTAAAGGAACTTTGCTGTTAATCATTGGGCAGATATCGTAAAAGCAACATGTCAGCATGTGGTTGTTTTTTTGGGGAAAAATGAAGACAACATAGTTGTACCCCTTCGCCGAAAAAATGATAAGCAGGAGATTTTAAATTAAATCTTTCAATATAAAAATTTAAATTTTTGAATTAAATTTTAAATTTTTAATTTAATTCTTTTAATTAAGAACCACTGTAACAATTAAAAAGGAATTTTAGGAACAATGCTCCAAAACAAAAGTTAAATCAGCGCTAGGGTAGCCTAACAGTAAAACCCTTCAGAACTGAAGACATTTCCAAGACACCCAGAGCTAAAGGAAACTACTAACCAACCTACTGCCCAAAACGTTTTTCCCAAGATGAGGGGTATTTCCCATACACATCATTTAAAACCCTTTGGTACATTCTTCCAAGCCGATACTTTGCAGATGTCTCACTGTCTGCATTATATGAGGGAGCTACAATACCCCGAGTTTTTAAGAAAAAACTCACCAGCATTAGCTTCTTTGTGGAGCCAAAGTCACCCCCGGGTATGTTGAGTCTAATGGCACACGGGATTGATGAAATGTTAAAAAAAAGAGTTCTCTTTATGCAACATTATTGACGTTTTGATTCCATGTTAACAAGTGGAACATTTAAAAAGTAATGTGCCGCGGCTGAAAACTCAATATGGAAAAAGCAGAAAAAAAGTGGCTTTAAAAAGTTTAAGCTGCATGGTCACCTTTGAGTTTTTGTACATGAAGGCTTATTGAGCCACAGAAGATCTCAACTTTTTTGCCATTGGGGGGAAACAGTTCCTTTTTTGGGATGTAGCTGAGAGAACAAAACAGCCCTTTGGTCCCCCAGCAAGAATGTTCAGCAGGACATGCCAAAAGGCATTCATTTTAATTGTGGAGGTGTTTCGCTGTTGGCTTAAAATCTGTTTTTAGCGTGTCATGACAGATTCCAGAGTTCAGATGGCGAAACCCAATTTTTGGATACTGTCACAAAATGCTTCGGGGTATTCTTCAAGCCTCTAACCATCTATCTACTGTCCGATACCGGAAAAAAGATCAATTTTTGTGACCAAGATAAAAAAAAAAGCAAGAAGCATTTGAGGAACAACTGGTCGGGGGTCAGCTGGTTGGGGAGTTTAAAGAAACCAGTGAACAACAAGAGAAAAGAGCCGGAAAATTTTTGCTTCATTTCGAGTTTAAAAAAATTTTTTTAAACCCCTTATCGACTGAAACCACATTCAACTCCCACCAAATTAAAATAACAGAATCAAAAAAGTTTTTAAAGTAATCATATAATTAGGATTGTGACTCAAGAATAAAAAAAAAAAAAAATTTTGTTAAGTTTTAAATTTAAAAAAACCCCATCATGCAGCTTCCTTTACCCAATCGTTCCTGGGCTTTTTCCCCGGAAAGTCAACCCGTGAAGGGTTTTGTGAAAAACCGAGTGCACTCTAAACATTAGTTTAAAAAAAAGGAAATTTTAAAACGCTCCCCCCGCCTTTACATCGGGTTTTTTTAATTTATTTGTCAGATTACCTACAAAACGGTTATTGAAGCTGCGCCCTTTGGGGGTTTTTTCCCTTTTCAGTCGTCGGAAAAAAAATTTTGGGAAAAATTTTAAATTTTAGGGGGGTACAAAAAGGAGGTACAGGTTGCCTACTAGAAATCAGCTTCAAGTTTTGTATTTTAAAAGACGGTCCCCTGTGTCAAGCTGTAAAAGATTTTGGGAAAGATCTACCCCAGTTTTAACGAAACATTATTTTTAAAGAATCACCCTAAAATATACAGCAGTCTCTCATATTTCGGCACACCTGTGTTAGAAAGTGTTTCAGAGAATAGTTGTTCTTCATCTTAAAAGTCCACCCCCAACACTTTATAGAAATAATTATACATCGTTTCAATGTCAAAGTTTTTATTAATGTTGGTGTTTTATACAGGCATCGTCCTGTTTTGCTTTACCAATACTGGTCAAACCAAAATAATTTATTTTTTTTTATTAAAATACAGGTAAACATTTGTAAACTTTTTTTTTTTTTTCAGCTGAATAAGTATTCAGCAAGCCCTCTATTCCAGAAATAACTGCCCCCCAGCGGGAACACAACCCCCGTTTAACCCTTTGGGAAAGGGGATCAAAATCTTTTCACCTTGTACCAGTGGCTTTTCCCCCTTTTTCATGTGTCAAAATAGTAAATCAAAGAATAAAAGACATGTGGTGAAAAGGCAAAAATGCTTTTTCTGTTAAAAAAAACATTTGTGTTTTTAAAAGAACCCAACCAAGACCAGTGTTATGGCCTATTGTCCCTTTAATTTTTTTTATTTTAAATAACATATGTCTGATTATGGCACAAAGTATATCATTCACTTTTTTTTAAATACACCCAAGCCAGTTCTGTAATGGCATGGGTTTTGATTGTTGGTTCCCCGGGATATGTATATTAAAAGTTTTTTTACGTGCCCTAGAGTTTTTTTTCTATAGAGATGGGCCAAATCTTGTTTCTTTTTCCCCACAGAAAGTACTGGTTGCCTAATTATAGCAAAGAAGGGGAAAAGGTCAGGAATAAAACTAGGCTCACCCCCCAATGCGACCATTTTGTTGACCACTTCTTAAGGCAATTCAATATGTAGATCACTTGATATTTTATACAAACTCATTAATTTAGTTATATTGTTTTTGGGGTTTTAAATTTTAATACCTATTTTCTTTTTTTGGATGAAATTTAAATTTTTTTTCTATATTATCGTTTTTAAAACCCCCCGATATTTACTCGGTGAGGCATTTGTACCCATAAAATTTAATTATTTCCAGAGACAAATTTTGTCTATTTTCCAGCGCGACACAAAAGAAAGGGAAACGAGGGGAGCAAAAACCTTGCTCTTTCTTCCCGTTTTGCAAGTAGTAATTGTAAAGGGGAATGTTTTATCTTTCCACTCACGGGAGGGAAAGGGAGAATCCCAAACGCTTTCATATAGTAAAAAAAGAAGAAGATACCCCACGTCGGGAGTAGAAAATCATCTTTACCTGAAAAAAACAAAAACCCATTGGCATTGCAAAAGGGAATGTGGGAAACCCCCCGGCTCCCCGACAGTCTGGGTAGATAATCATTTTTACCGGGAAAAAACGAAACTAAAAACCCCATGCATTTGCAAAATGGCGGGGAGAAACTCCCCCACAGCCTCCCGGCGAAGGACAACCCCACCAATAGAAGGATAAGTTAATCTCTTTCAGTTGATCGTTGTTTATTTGATAATGATAAAATTTTCAACATAACAAAAACATTCAAACCTGAAGTAAATAAAAAAAATATAAAAGGCTATCGGTTTTTGGGTTTTGGGAAAGATGGAAAAAAAACTTTGGTTACGGTATGGGCATAATTTCCTTAGGCATCACTACTATTAATGTTTTAATTCCTTCTGTATGCTGTCTGCCTGAGGGTATGATGGCAAAAAAGAAAGTGTGAATATTTAATGCATGCAGCTTATTTATTAGAATAAAAATATCTAGCAACAATTATTTCCCTTTTTCCCTTTAAAATTTTTTTATTTTTCGAATTTTTGCATAAAGAATCGAAGAAAACAGTCTAAGTATTATTTTCCATAAACATTTTAAAATAAGGTTTTTTTTTCTCCTCTAAGGGTATTTTACTTCAGAAATCCGGTTGGGAAAGAAGTGTGTTAAAAAGAAATAAAAAATTAAAGGGAAAATTTTTGAAAAAAACGAACATATTGTCAATGTAATTGTTTTGTCACTGTTATGAGGTTGTTCATATTTTATATATATATTTTTCTTAAAAGCAAACCCCTCACTCACTCCCACCACCACTGATCATCACTAATTCCCCAATTTCCCCGTGTGGGGGGGCAAAATTTTGGCAGGTTCATTCCTTACAGTTTCCCTTTAAAAAATTTGGGCGGGTTTTATATCGAAATTCTCGCGTAATGGTCAAACGGGAAGCAGTTTTTCCCATTTCTGTAATGGACGAGTTCAACCCGGGGGGGCGGAGTTTCGGGACATCATCACCCCCAGTCCGCGTACATAGAAACCGGAAGACCTAAAAAAAGCGCCAAGAAAACATGCATTATAAATTGAAAAAGGCAGCAAAAAAAAGGGCATGGCAAATCCATTTCATGAGTTCTGCTCCCGGAAACAAAGCCAAAACCACAGTTTAAAAATTTCCCCAAGACAGGTGCGCTGGTTTTGAATTTTAGTCCCCTGCCCAAAAAAGGCCGCCAGCGGCAACCCAATACAAACTCCCCGGGGTAAATATTCACGGTAAAGGGACTGTGATGGAGGGAAGATGAGTTGGTAGTTTTTTGCCCTCAGCAAACGGGGCGAGAAATTTTTTTAATCCCAAACTAAGGTAACATTAAATAAAATGGACATAGCGGAGATGGCCCGCAAGGGAACCCGGCATGTACCCCGGCGGCCCGGAACGCGGTGCACAGAAAAAAAGGCAACATTTCCCAAAAGGCCCTGAACAAAACCCGAATTACAAATAAAAAGGCAGCAAAAATATGGCGCTCATACATACAAGAATTTCCCCAAACTACTGCGGAAACAAAGCCCGTTGAAAAAGCCCTTTCCCAAAAGGAAGACGTGAAAAAAACCCGGCATCGTGTGTCGGGTCTCAGATAAAGAAAAAGAAATGTTTTTGTGCAGTAAGAAACAACGATAATGAAACCTGTCATCTTTAAAACATTGACAAACACGGAATGTAACTTGAACACAACACATCCTACAAATTAAACCCTGATTAAAAGAAATAATGATAATAAATTTTGAAAACCCGCAAACTCAGTAACACTCACAAAACAAATACTGTATATTGAATATGTTGTTATTTTTTTTCCCCTTTTTTTTTGTTTTTAACACCTTCTCCTCCCGGGGGGTATATATATATTTTATAATATACCCCAATCTATATTTTAATAATGGATACTTTATTCCCAATGTTTTTTTGGGAAAGCCACCAGTGTATTCATTAGATAAACGAAAAAGTAAGAGCGGGGGGAGGATGTTTTTTGAGGCATGCAGGTTGGTCCTTTAACTCTATCTAATTTGGGATACATTTAAAAAAATATATTTTTTCAAGTTCTATTTAGCCCATATTTTTAAACTAAGGGGCAGATCATTTATATACTGTATTATTGTTTTAAACCCCGGGTAATGAAGCGCTGGAAAAAATAAACACAGATTCCATAATGCAGCGCTCAGCTACCTTGCCAACACCCCGATTGCGCACTGTTTTTTGGCCCTTTTGGGACTTTGAAGAAAAAAAAGCCCGACATGCGGCCCAACCGTATGTTTGGTCCAAATATCTGGGGGAGAAGTTTCCCTCAGGATAAAGACTAAAAAAAGCACACAGGGGCCCCCATGAAGCACCTGCAGTCCATCCTGAAATCTCCAAAAACAAAAACTCACCCCAAAACAGAAACGAACTTTGGAAAAAAAGATGCCAGGCCCCAGCTCTAAAAAGACATAGAGCAAAGACAACTGAATGATTTGATTTGTTATTGCCAAAGCGGAGTCAACCGTTTTAACAAACGGTATTGCATGATCGAAATAACGGGGGTGTATATATTTGATATGTATGTTTTATTGAAAAAAACCAGGGGACAGTAGCAAGAGTTGGGGTTTTCCGCCCGATATTGTATAATCAAACAAAAAAAACAGGTCAAAAATAAAAAAAAGTTCAAACCCGGGGGCCATCCCGGCCATTTTATTGGGGAGGAGCCGGGGAAATGGAGGGATGCCGGAAGGACCCCGGGGGGGATGGGGAAAGGGTGCGCCCGGGCAAGATGGCGGAGGAAGGGAAGTCACCGCGGGCAATCCAGGCCTATGGTGGGGGTCTTTTTTTCTTTAGGAAGCAGAGGGGGAAAGAAACCCCCCATTCCCTGGGGGGATGGTTTCAGGTGTTATGAATCAACCGGGCCCCCCCTACTCGGCTGATCCTCCCCCCAGCCCAGGACCGCCCGGTCGGGGGACTTAAAGGGGTGAATACGGGGGAGGGCATGGCATTGGCCCGAAGGGGGCCCCCGAAAGGACAGTGAACTTATTGCTGTAAGTCCAGGAACACCTGGGACCCCGGATTACTCTTTTGTAGGGACATCCCCTGAAGTGCAGCGGATCAGCACCAGGCGACCAAACCCCGCAGGTAGTAACGGGGGGGGTACTGCCCCTTAATGGGGGCCCCCCCTCCACTGCCCGGGGGGGCCCCTCCCCTCGTTTTGCCGGGCACCCCGGGTGCCCGAACCCTCGGGGGCCCCAGCCGGCACCCAGGCCTGTGGGCCGGGGCCCAAAAAATAAACGGGCCCAAAAACGGGCGTCCGAAACGGTGGCGGGGCCTTTTTTTTAGGTCAGTGAATCGTGTTCTGCTTTGTCGGTCCACACCCGATAGGGGAGCGCCCTTTTGTCAGGGCAGCGGGTGCTGCTCTTCGGAAAAGAGGGAAAAAACCGGGGGGTAGTAACCCCCAAGAAAGCCTGCACCTGTTTCTTGGTACCGGCGGGGGGCCCTTCGATGTCTTAACTTTTGGGGCCCCGGCCCTGTCCTTGTCCCCGGGGGCCAAATATTTGGCCTCCTTTTAAACCAAAAAACTTTCCGGGGGTTTTGGGGGGGCCCGGTTTGCCAGTGTTGGGAGGCGCACCTGAGTAGATGCTCCTCCCAGGTGCCCTAGATGACAACGCATCCGGTAGGGGGAAGGGCTGGGGGGCTTGGACCCCATCTACCAGCGTTGGAAGGTCGCGGGGCCCGGGCAGCCCAAATGGGAGGACCTTGTACGCCGTCCTAGGGGGGCTAAAAGGGCCCTTTTTCCTTTGGGGTGCCAAAGGAATTTCCCAAACCCCTTGCCCTGTCAAAGGGGAGTCAAACCGAGCCGACCCGCCCGGGGGGTCGCCAAGCGGGGGATGGGGGGGGCATCCGGAGATCTGATTTAGCGCCCAAAGTCGCAGAACCCCCCGGAGCCGCCGGCTTGGGGGAGGACAATAGGGGTGGACCAGGGGCTAGCTCTTCAATTTTTTCCGCCAAAGTTTCACCCAGTTGCCTTCGGGTTTTGCCTCCGGGGCGGGAGGGCCTCCGGGCGAACCCCCCCCGGGACATGGGGCTCAATCAGGGCCGCCGGGGGACCCGCCACTACCGGGATGGCTGGGGTTTGGGCTAACTCCGCGCTGCTTGGGGGCGCTCCGGGTTGGAGTTTTGCTTCAAAAAAGGGGGGACCTCGGGGGCTGGGAGCCCCCCTTTTATCTCTCCCGGGGTTTAACAGGTTGACATGATAGATCCCACCGGTCGCTGGGGTGTTTCACCAAATAGCCGGTCCCTTTCTCCTTAACCTCGTAAGGCCCTTGCCAGTGAGCGAGAGCCGGGGGGAGGTGCGAGCACCATAACTCGGGGCCCCCCCCCGGGAAATCCCGAGGCGGAGTTGCGGTTGTAATCGGCCTGGGGTGCTTGCGCCAGTCCGGGTTTTTTGGAGGGCCCATCTTTTTGGGGGTCGGCGCCGTTCGCCGCCCAAAAAGTTAGAGGAGGGGAAAAAAATCCCTCGCCTTCTTTTTGGATGTCGAGGATTCCCGGGGGGTGCCCGTATAGCAATTCAAATGGGGGGAAACCAAAAGGCCTGGGGGACCTGGGAGGCAAAAAAACGGGGGGAGGAGTGGGCCAGTTCCGCCGCGCCCCTGACTACCTTGAGCATCCAAGCGCCCGATTAAACCTTTTTACCAACCCGCAGTTTGCGGGTGATAGACTGCGCCCTTTTAGGTGTTTTTTTTCCCCAATTTGGGTACCTCCTTGAACATCCGGGGGAAGGGCCCCCTGGTCCCCGGGGGCCTCCTGGGTGCCCCACGTGGAAAAAATAACCAGTTCCGTGCGTTTTTAGTATTAGCGGGCGCAGGGGGAACCCCTTGGGTACCGGGGGGCATATCCACCAGACAGGGTATACTTTGGACGGGTTGAGGGCCCAGGGGTCCCACCAAACACCCCCCCTCCTTTCAAAGGAATGTCCCCAGGGAAAGGGGCTGAGGGGCCGGGCCCCCCTAGGGAAACTGGGGTCTGGCACTGACGGGGTTGAAGAACCGCCCGACCCCTCATTGATCCCAGGCGAAAAACGGGCTTAATCCTTCCAGTGTTTTTTTTGGCCCGGGGGCTTTGGAGATGAGTATTGCCAACCCGATTCCCCCCGAAAGGACGGGAAATTTGCCCAAATTCGACTCGCCCCCCATGGGTAGCCACCGGTCAACAGATGCTCAAGGACAAAAAAGGGTTTCAGTGTATCCCCGGGGGGCCGTTGGCAGAACGACCGCCCGGCAAAGCGGATACATCCACGCCCCCAAAAGGGGGGGCGTGGCTTTATGGTCCAGGCCCGAGGGTCTCGGGGCCCGGGCCCGGGGAAAAGTTCCCGGCTAGTCCCTTCCCGGCGGAATCTTCGGGGCAAGGTCAGCCCGGGAAAAGGGCCCCGAGACACCAGGCCCCGGGGCCCCCCCTTGTAAAGGGGGGAGGGCCGGAGGGTTTCCCTCATAACAAGATCCAACGAGGCCCCGGGAGCGCAATGGCCCGCGTTCTTTAGACCGTTTTTCCCAAAATCACTGGGAAGGGGGTCAGGGAAAACGCCCATTTGGGTTGGTTCCCCCCTTTCCCGGGACATAACAGTGGCCGAACGCACGACCTTTGTCCCCCATGCACACAGGTGACCAACAAATGTTGTTTTAACCACTGTTGGGTAAAAAAAACGGCGAGCAACAATGGTAATGTTGCTGCCCGGGAAACAAACAAAGCCACCCGGCGTGCCCATTTAAACCCCCTCCCGGGCGACCCCCAAGGGGTGCGGGGGGGTACAATACCCCCGGGCGCCCCGCGCAGTCCATAGGTCGGGCGTGATGTGGGCGTTTTGGGCAGGGGGCCCGGGCTCGCCACATTTGAAACAGCCGGACCCGGCCCTCTGGCTCTGGCTGGGCCGCAGGGGTCAGGGGGCTCGGGGGCCGCCCCCCTGCGGTTCCCGCAGCAGGTTTTCGACCCCAAGTCGGAGGACCCCCAAAGACGCTCCAGGCGGAGGGGGCCCCCACATTTCTGGAGGGGGTCCCCGACCCTGGGCGAGGGGAAATGGGGATTGCTTTACCAGGTTTTACGGCCACCGGCCAAATAGGGGCTTTGGGTAAAACCGCGGGCCCTCTTTCCCAGAACCAACGCCGGGCCGAGGGGCCCGGTAAAAAACCGCCGCCATTCCCCCTTCGGGGCCCCCCGGGAATGCCCGGCGGGCCAAACCCGGGGGAGGAGGCGATGCGGGCCCTCCCGGGGGTCATACCCGGGGCCCCAGGCCCTCCCAGGTTGGCGCTTGGCGCCCCCAAGCTGCCCGCCCGGTGGCCCCAAAACTGCCCGGTTGATCGCCCTCCCGGGCCCATCGGGGACCAAAGGAGGGGGCGGCGTGGGCGGGTTGTCCGCCGGCTTCCACTAACCGGCCTCGGCTCCGCTCCCGGGGGGCGGGGTGAGGGGGAGCGAAGGCCGCAAGGTGGAGGTCCGTCCCCGATTCGGGATTTTTCCGCCACTCGCCCCGTAACCGGGCATGGATTGGGGGCCCCTTTTTTAAAAAACAAAAAAGGAAAATTATAAAAAAACCCTTCTATGGGGCCCAAGGGGGCCCCCTTTTATTAGGGGCCCAATAGGGTTAAAACCGAAGGGGTGGGGGGACCCCCAAATTTTTAAAAATATGTTGGGGTAATATATGGGGAAAGGTTTTTTTATGAGGGAAAAAAAATTATAGATTTTAATTTTATTTAAATAATATTTTATAAAAATAAAATATATATATATATTATTTTTATATTGTGTTTTTGTGTTATATATGTAAAATATATATTTTATATATATATAAATTTTATATATATATATATATATATATATATATATATATATATATATATATATATATATATATATATATAAAAAATATATAAAATAAAAACAAACATTACAACAGGTTACTTATTTTCAAAATGCCTTCTTTCGGTTTTTCACCTATTTTGGGTTTTATTTTGTTTTAATAAAAATATATTATTTTTTAATTATTTTAAATATTATTTATATTTATTTTATTATCATACACCATCCACTTAAATACAATAAATCGCTTATTTCCCGCTGACCAAAGGTTCAATTTCTGTTTGAAAGATAACCAAATTTTTAAGGTTTTTTCCTTTTTATTTCTTGGGCAAAGTTCTTTTATTTCCTGTACATCTTCCCCGTTGGTTTTCCCAGTTGATTTAACAAGGACGTTTGGGGACGACGAGAAGTTAAACCAACAGGTAAAGCAGTTAAGTTTGCCCGCTGAATGCAGTGTTAACCAGGGAAACCGCTGCTCACAGCTAATGTCCTTTGAAAGAGTTGGCCCCCTTTTGTGTTTATTTTGTGTAGCAAACCTTCATTTTTGGTAAACCATTACTACTTTAGGGCCCTTTAAACCCAAACGGGAAGTTTAACAGCCAAAAGGGAAAACCTTTTTTTGTTGAACAATTCTTTTTATTAAAAAAAAAGGAAAAGAAAAATAAACACCCCCTTCTTTAAAAAAAAATTTTGGGTATGTAATTTAACAGTGTTATAATTTTTAGGGTTTATTAAATCCAAAAAAGAAACAAGGGATGTAAATTCCCGGGGTTTTAAAATGAAGTTTTTGGGCAAAAATTAAACCTATTGTTTTAAATGGACAAGCATCGGCCAGTTTGGGAGTAAACCTATAATTTTCTACTTCATCTTATACATTTAAAACCTATTATGAAACTTTTTTGATACTATTTTTTTTTATTACATATTTTTTTCTGGTCCCCATGAAGGCTGAAATTTGAAGGGCCCCAAAATTTTTTTAAAAAAAAACTTTAAAAAATTTTTTTCAAAAGTTTTTTTGGCGGTTTTTATTTGGGGAAATTTTAAAAAGGGGGTTTTTAAAAAAAAAAATTTTTTTCCCCCAATATTGTTTCAAACGGGTAAAAATTTAAAAATTTTTGGGGGTTTCCCCCATTTTATTGGGGGGGGAAAGTGGGGGTCCGGAAGGACCCGGGGGGAAAATGCCCGGGGCTGGGGAAAAAAGGGGCCCCCGGGGTTCCCAGGCCTTGGTGGGGGTCTTTTTTCTGAAAGCAAAAAAAAAACCCCGTTCCCTGGGGCTTTTTCATGATCGAAAACCCGCCCCCCCCGGGCCTTCCATTGCCCCCCCCGGGGGAAAGGGAAAAACCCGAAAAAAAAGGGGGTTGGGGGGTGCCCCCGAAAGAAGTGTTTTATAGTGAAAGTAGGAATAGGGGAAACCCCGGAATCGGTTGGGTCCCGAATGAATCACAAAGCGAAACCCCAATAGAAAGGGGGTTTCGCCCATTAAAGGGGGAAGGCCCCCCCCCGGGGGCCCCCCCCCCGGGTAAGGGGGGGGGTCCCCGGGAAGGGCGCTGGGGGGCCCCCCCGGTTCCCGGGCTAAAGGGAAAAACGGGAAAACCCCCGCGGGCCCGGGGGGTTTTTTTTATCATAATCGTGCTCTTTTGGGCCCCCCCAAGGGGGGGGTTTTTGGGGGGGTCGGGGGTTTCGAAAGGGGAAACCCCGGGCGGTGTTCCCCAAAAACCTGATTTTTCGGCCGGACGGGCCTTCGATTTTAACGGAGGGGTACCCCCTGCCCCCCAACCCCCTAGGCCCCTTCCAAAAACTGGGGGTTTTAAACCTTTAGCCGGCGGGGCCCGCACCTGATAAGCCCCCCGGGCCCCAAAGTAAAACCTCAGGGGGGGCCCCCCTTTTGGGGGGCTTGCCCCTCACAGGTTAAAAAGGGGGCGGGGCCCGCCCTGGGAACCGACCCGGGCCCCTAGGGGAAAACCCCTTTTTTTTCCGTAAAAAAAACCCCGGCCAGCGGGTGCCCCCCGCCCCCCCGGTTTCCCCATGGGGGGGCATCAATTGGAGATTTTCCCCAAAGTAAACCCCTCCAGGAGCCCCCGGCGGGAAAGGCGGGGTACCAAACCCAATTTTGCCTGCCAAAGTTTTCCCCCCGCGATTCCCCCCTTTTCTCCCGGAGCGGGGGGCCTGGAAAACCCCCCCGGGTTTGGGGGCAACAGGGCCGCCGGGGTCGCCATCCCGGGATGGCCGGATTTGGGCTAACCCCTGGGCCCTTTGGGGGCCGCCCGGGGTTTAACGTTGTGAAAAAAAGGGAGGGCCTCCGGGGGCCTCCCCTTTTTCCCCCTTTAACTTCATGTAGCCCCCGGGGAGGGGGGGTTTTTTCCAAAAAAATACCCCGGCCCCTTTTAACCGGGGCCCCCCTTCCAGGGCGGAACCGGGGGGTGGGCACCAAACCCCCCGGGGAATAGGGGAGGCTTGAATGGGGGCTCTTCCACCAGGGCTTTTTGGGGGGGGCCACCGGGGAGTGGTGAGGGGGCCCCCCCAAAAGTTGGGGGGAATCCCCGGCCTTCTTTTAATGCGGGTTCCCCGGTGGCCCGATCTTAAAATGGGGAGGAGGCCTATTGGGTAGGGAAACCCGGGGGGGAAGTGTTTCCCCCCCCGGGAACCCAAAGGAAAGCGCCTGAAAAACCCTTTAAAGCTTTTTGGGGGTGTAAGGGCCTTTATCTTTTGGGCATTTTGTCCTCCTTAACGACCCCGGGGGGGCCCCCCGGTTTGGGAGACCTTTCGGGGCCCCCCCTAAAAAAAACCTTCCCCGGGGTTTTTAGAAAGCCGGGCGGGGAAACCCTTTGGGTAGGGTGGCTGCCCCCAGACAATATCCTTGGGGCCCCGGGTTGGGGGCCCCCGGGGGCCCAAAAAACCCCCTTCCTTTAAAGGGAAATTTCCAAGGGGGGGGTGGCCCCTTTCCCCCAGAATCTTTTTGGAATTCCAAGGGAAAACCGGCCCCCCCCATTTGGCAAAAAACGGAGTTAACCCCCGGTTTTTTTTGGGGAGGGGTTTAGGAGGATTGTCCCAAACCCGGGGAATTTTCCCCGGGGAATGAATTAGAAAATTCGACCCCCTCGGGGTGCCCCGGTCAACAATCGTTTCAAAAAAGGTTTCTCGTCCCGGGGCGTTGGCAGAAACCCCCCCGGGGAGGTATATCCCCCCCCAAAGGAGGCCGGGGGCCCTGATGGGGCCCCCGAGGGGCTCGGGTGGGCGAAGAGTTCCCCCCTTTCCGGGGAATCTTCCGGGGAAGGTCCCCCCAAAGGAAACCCTCGGACACCCGGGAAGGGGCCCTTTCCCGGGGGGCCCCGGGGCCCCTTTTCCAAAAAGCCCCGGCCCCGGGGCGGGTTTTCCCTATTTTAACCGGGGCCCCTATGGGGGGGGGAAAACAAGGGCATTTATTGGGCCCCCTTTCCGGGGCAAAATAGCCGAACAAATTTGTATAAAAGGGAAAAAAAATGTTGTTTTAACCCCGGGGGGGAAAAACGGCCAGAACAATGGTAAGGCGCCGGGGTAAACGCCACCACGGCGTCCTTTTTAAACCCCCCTTGGGGGGCCCCCAGGGGGGCGGGGGGATACCTCCGGCCCCGCGCGCCAAGTTCGGGGGGTTTGGGGGGTTTCGCAGGTGGCCGGCCCAATTTTAAAAAGCCCAAACCCCCCCTCTCTTCCGGCCCCCAGCCGGGGGCCCCGCCCCCCCCCGGTTGGAGGTTTTTCGACCCCAAGTGGGGCCCCTGGCCCGGGGGGGCCCGCATTGGGGCGGTCCCCGCCCGGGCGAGGAAGGGGATTGTTGAAGGTCAAGGCCCCCCGCCCCCTCGGGGGCCCTGGCCTAGGGGGGCCCATTTTTCCCCAACCGAAGTCCGGGCCTTTTCCCAAGACCCCCCCGCCCCCCTCGGGCCCCAAGCGGCGGGCCAAATTTTCGGGGGGGGCCCCCCTTTTCGCCCCCTTTTAGGGAGGTCATCAGGGCCCCCCGGGTTTAGGTTGGCCTTTGGGGCCCCCGCCGCTCCGCCCTGGCCCCCCCAAAAACCCCGGTAGATGGCCTCCCCCCACCAAAAAACCTCCTGGGGGGTGGCCCCTGGCCCACTTGGGGCCCCCCCCGGGGGGGGGTTGGGGGGGGGAGCCTATTATGGGGGGGGAGGTCCGTCCCCCTATTCGGGATTTATTCCCCCCCGCCATTTAAAAGGGGCTACAAATTCCCCCCCATAGTTAAAAAACAAAAAAGGGAAAATTAAAAAAAAGTTATATGGGGAATTTTGGGGATTTTATTGGGGGGGGGGGAAATAATTAAAAAAAAAATAAATGGGGGGAAATTTTTTTAAAAGGGGGGGGGTATGTAGGGTAATATTTAGGGGAAAGGGTTTTTTAAGGAACAAAAAATTTTACCCCCCATCAAATTTTGGCAGGTTTTTAAACAAAATTTTTCTTTCAAGGGAAAAAATTTAAAAAATTTTTTTTTTGGGGTTTATATATTTTTTTTTAATATTAAATATTTTTTTTTTTATATATATATATATATATAATAAAAATAAATATATATATATATATATTATATAATTTTTTGGTTTTTATGTTAAAATTTTATAAGAAATTAAAAATTATATTAAAATTTTTTAAATTTTTTATTTAATTTTAAATTTGCCAAATCATCAACCATACAAAAAAAAAACAACAATCAGGTTCGTTATTTTTTGTTTTTCCCTTTTTTTTTAACACACTTTTCCCCTGGGTTGGTTTTTTTTTTTATTTTATAATTTAAAAATTTTTTTTTTAAAATAATAATTTTTAAAATTTTTTTAAACAAAAAAACCAAATTTTTAAAATTTAACCTTTGGTTTTAAAAGGGTTTTTTTATTATTGGGGAAAAATTTTTTAACCCGGTTTTTTTTCCCCGGGGGGTGGAAATTGGCTTTTTTTGAATGCTTTATTGGTTTGCCCGGAAAAAAGGGCGCATTCCCCGAGGTTTTAAAACAAACGCGTTAAAATTTCCCCCGGTAATGATGTTAAACCGGGCTGTTCCTATTTCCCCTAAAGTATTTGTAAAGATTTGTGCCTTTGTGTTTATTTGTGCATAGTCAAGCCCTTCATTGGCTCCAAACGATCTACTACTGCTTCAGGGCCGTGCCTAAGCAAACGGAAGATGTTAACGATTGCCGAAAAGGTAAACGCTTTGGATTTGTTGAAGGCTACGATTCTTTTATTAAAAAGTGGGAAAGAAATATACTCACGGCCGCAGTGTCCTTTTAACCAGGGTGCAAAACAAGTTGTAAGTGGATGTAATAAGGCAGTAGTCGGGATGGAATCTGCTTTAGGGATTTGGATTGAAGACCGCCAGAAGAAGAACAACGGCAGTGCTACACAATTGCCTGAAGTGGCTCCTTTGGAAGAACTGTAACGCTTCCTTTGTTGTGCGTAAAATTAAACTCATTGTTAATATGGACAAGTCATCGGTCATTGTTGGTGAGAAAACCATAATTAATTTTCTACTTACAGTACTTAGTACATGTAGCACGCTTAGTGTCACTGTACACACATTTACTGTATACTATTTTTCTTGCATTATACATATTTATTGCTGGTGCCCTGTCTATCGTAATGGCTGTAACATATGTGATATCGGAGACACTCAATATCTTTAAAATAATATTTAGGTTTTACTGTATATAAACAGTGTGTTTATATACATAATTTCAATGAATCTTACCTAATATCTAAGAGAATACAAAGGATTATGCTGTATAACTCTGGGGAATATTTATAAACAGAGTGGGAGAGTTTATAAGGGCTTAAAATATATAAAATAACCATACAAACATATGGTTTCTATCAGAGATTTTCACCTATCGCGGGGTCTGGAACACGACCACGATAAGAGGATTACTGTATATATATCTATATCTATCTATCTATCTGTATATCTATCTATATATATATCTATACTAATAAAAGGCAAAGCCCTCACTGACTGACTCCCCTGGGCTGTCTCATCACTAATTCTCCAAGTTCCAGTGTAGGTAGAAGGCTGAAATTTGACAGGCTCATTCCTTAGAGCTTACTTACAAAAGTTGCAGGTTTCATTTAGAAAATTCTACGCCAGAATGGTCAGAACTGAAGATATTTTCTCCATATACTGTAATGGAGTGGAGCTGGATGGCGGGGCGGAGTTTCATGTGACATCATCACGCCTCCCACGTAATCACGGACCTGACATCAACGCAGACGAGAAAACCAGGAAGAGCTCAAAAGCGCTGAAGAAAACATGCATTTAATAACTGAGAAGGCAGCTAAAACAATAAGAAGTGAGCGTTGAATATACAACCATATTCAGAGTGCTGCTACTGGAAACAAAGCACGTAAACCTAAAGTTTAAATTAAGTTATAACAGGCTGCCGCTGGTGTTTGTAATTTAGTGCCTGCCCATATAAGAACCACAGCGCAATCCAAGAAACACTGCCGCTAAATATTAACGGGTGAAGGACTGGCTTATGCAGAGGAAGATGAGATGGTCAGGGTGGTGTTGGCACAACCAGCGAAACTGCGGGGAAACATTTATGCCGGTCTTAGCTAACATTACATAAGCCGGGACATCACACAGATGGCACCGCACAGCTGGAACCTGCAAAACACATGGCTCGGGAAATGACGAGTACAGACAAAAAAGCAACAGTTCCAAAGAATGCTGAACAAAAAACGAATTACACAATTGAGAAGGCAGCAAAGAAATATGAAGCGCCTGATACATACAAGCATGTTCATAAGTGCAGCTACTGCGAAACAAAGCACACGGTGGAAAAGTGAATGTCCGCTAAAGGAAGACAGTAAAAAACCGTGCATGCAGTGTGTCACATCTCAGATAAAGAGGAAGATGAGCTGTTTATTGATGCAGTAAGAAACGAATCGATGAATGAAACCTCTTATCTTTACAACGATTGACAAACACGGGAAAGTAACTTGAACACAAAACATCATACAAATACGACCCTGATTGAAACAAATAATGATAATCAAACCTTGATGACAGCAACACTCAATAACACTCACAAAACAATTACTGTATATTGACAATCATTTACGTTATTTTTAAAATGTTCCTTTTCTTTTCATAACTTCTTAACACACTACTTTTCCCTGAATAAAATATATATATATATATATATATATATATACCCCGATCTACATACTCTCAAACAGACAAGCCACACGCTGGTGCAATTAGAGGCTGCCTCTAGCGCTGACATCCGAGGTTGATTCCGAGGGGATGTACTGAGTGTCGCAGCGTTTCCGATCATTTTAACCTCGCATCTCCTTGGTTTGGAACGATGAAAAATATGCGTTAACGCAGAATCATGTTACATTATTTTTAAAATCTTTCCTTTTCTTAGCAAGCACAGCTGAGAAGCTTGATGCATGTACTCCATAACAAAAATAACGATTTAATCACACTTTCAATTCCAAGCAAAGGGGAACTTTGTCAATGCATGATTGATTACCTGGTACATCGATTACACTGATGCACACATCACAGCTACAAAAATGTTAGAGTCAGAATGAAGCGCGTTTCTACGACTGATCGGAGGAAAATTTCATTTCAAAAAACTACCCGAGCGAACCCTTGGTAAAAGCATGGTTTTGTGCACACTGAAAAGCAAGCAAAATTAGATGCATTACAGAAAGCGGACTTTGTGGACTTACTGGGGATCATTGGATTTCGTGACCATAGTAATTCTAATTACATCTAATTACAAATGTTCAATGATCACACTGTTTTAGCCTAATGTACAAAATCATTTGGCTAAGGTTATTCAGAGTTTAAAGATTGTTGGTCAAATTACCTTTATGTTTCTGACTTATTTTTTTAAGAAGAAAACTGCACTTTATGTTGAAATTTTGGTTATTATTTAAAGACAATACCATTCTGAAAATGTACTTAAAGTACTTAAACTACCACTTTATTTTTTAAATCTGCCCAATTTAACCTAGGGATGATATTTTTGTTTCTGTTTGAATTCAAATGAGTTAAAAGCATTTTTTTTCAGAAATTAAAAGAGCTTGAGTTTACAATATTCATGTCCATGTCTATTATTTGATTCTGTCGCCCACTAAAACCCTTTTAAATTAAAAAAAACATTTGCGATTTGGGGCAAATTTACTTGTGCGAAAATACGATTAATCAAGATTAATTATTACACAGCCTCTAATTAATTGGATTAATTTTTTAATCGAGTCCACCCTAATATATATATATATGTAGATATATATGTAGATTTGTATATATATGTGTATATACAGTATATATGTAGATATGTATATGTGTATATATATATATATATATATATATATATATATATATATATATATGTGTGTGTATATATATATATAATGTATATATGTATATATATTTATAGCAAAGTGTATTCTGCTAGTGTGTGTATTTATATATATATATATATATATATATATATATATATATATATATATACACACACACACACACACATAAAAACACAACACATTATCTATCTATACACACACATTATCTATCTATCTCTATATCTATAGCAAAATATCCACGCTTCGCAGCGGCGTACTGCCTTAAAAGTTTTATTAAGAAGAAAATTGAAACCTTTTTAAACTGAGGGAAAATATACCAATAATTATTTGTTAAGGATCTCTTTGTATACCACATTGTCAGTTCTGGCCCTCTGGTTGTAATATGACCAAGCTGCGCTGACCTTACTCTACATGCAATGTACACTTGGCCATGTGAACAGTACAGCTATTGAGAGTTTAAACATTCATAAACATCAAAGTGTCCACTACTGAAATCATCACCTGTGAATCTAAGATGTTTAAGAGGCATTGGCGTTGTCCAAAGGTGTAAAATATTTGGCCATTTTGGCAGCTTGAAAGCTACAACCGAACAATTCAGCGGCAGCCATCAACTCACATGCAGAACCATAGGTGAAGGGCTTAAGCATTTCACTCTTATAGTGCTCCTGTGTAGTATAATTATCTCCTGTAAAGTCATCAGTCCACACTTGAACCTGTCCCAGTAATTCAATACATAAGACACAATGTTTCTCCAGATATCAAGAGTGAGCCTGATATGGCCGTGCAATATGTAACACAGAGAATGGAAAGATAGGTGCCATCTCCAGGCATGGAAACCACTCAGTAAGTGACAGTTCTTTGATCAATGGTGATCACATCGATAGACATGTTAAAGCGGTACGGTTGGAATGATAAAGGAAATGAGTACCTGAACAATGTAAAGTAAGTCTAAAATACCTACACAATAACTATAATCGTAATAAATGAACAATAAAACAGCGGAGAAGCCATGGATTAAATAAAAGGCTGTAGTTAGAGCAGGAGACATGAATCCCGTGGCAAAGCAAGGAAGGGAATGAAGAGACGGGAGGACGGACGGCCATATAGGCAGGCAGCCAACAACGTGGGAGGCGTTGGGATGGGGACCCAACCGCCTCACACGGGACTGAGCTGCAGGCTATGGAAAATATATATGCACGTAAGTAGGATTCAGTTAGCGTTGGAACCCGCGTGCCAAATTTCTTGAAGATGAGCACATAAGTAACAAAGACTGTTGAAAAGTTCAATATGGTGGCTGACAGTGCATCATACCACCGAAATAAGTACCAAATTTCAGCCCTCTACCTACCGGAATTTTGGGGGAATTAGTGATGTTGGAAAGTTCAATATGGCGGCTGACAGTGGAGCCATACCACGGAAATAAGTATGTACATTGGTTTCGGTTAGCGCAGGAAGTCACACCAAATTTCGGAAGATAGGGCCATAAATAAGAAAGTTCAACATGGCGGACGTTGTTGACCGTTAGCGAGAATTTCGAAATGAAATGTGCTTAACTTTTGTAAGTATGCTGTAAGGAATGAGCCTTGAAATTTCAGCCTTCTACCTCCCGGGAAGTTGGAGAATTAATGACGTTCAAAATTCAATATAGCTGCCAACAGTGGTGTCATACCACGAAATAAGTATGTACATCGGTTTTGGTTAGCGAGGGAAGCCACCTACCAAATTTCGTGAAGATGGGGTCAGCTTTCTACCTCACGGAAGTTGGAAAATTAGGACGTTGGAAAGTTCAATATGGCGGCCGACAGTGGCGTTATACCATCGAAATAAGCACGCATCGGTTTCGTTAGCGAGGCAAGCCCACCAAATTTGGCAATGAAGATAGGGCCATAAATAAGAAAGTTAAAGATGGCGGACGTTGTTGACGCTATCGATCTAAGACCGTTATGTGTAGAATTTGAAATGAAACATGCTTAACTTTTGTAAGTAGCTGTAAGGAATAAGCCTGCCAAATTTCAGCCTCTAGAATTAGTGATGAGTCAGTGAGTGAGTGAGTCATAGTCAGTAAGGGCTTTGCCTTTTATTAGTATATAGATACATCTGTAGGTATGTGAACTTCTTTAAATGTTATGTTTTTACAATGAATATTCTTGTTTAACAAAAACTAGTCCTTAATTTTTTTTTTCTTATTTGCTCATATAAAATGTTCAGAAGAACAAAAGCATATTAAAATGAATAGGGAACAGTGCTATTAATATGTCATTATGTTTACTAGCAAAATATTACTTTAGCCATGTATACAACTTGCAGCAAAGTTTGTGAAGCCCTGCTTAGAAAGAAGTGTATCCTATTCTGTCAATTACAGCACTGCTGTGAGTGATGCTCTCAATAACATTGCCAAGTGTTTTATATGAATTTTACAGTTTGTAGGTTCATAGCTTTACATTCTAATGAGGCGGACTGCTTTCTTTTGTTGTAACTGCTGGTCTAATGTGCATAACAAGGATGCCTAAAATATCTTAACAACACATGCTTATGCGTTACTAGACAGCGTGGAGGCCTCCTTCTAACACTATGGAGACATAACGATGAATGCATTACATAGAATGTACATAGAAAATATGAAAATAAAGTTTTGTGATAACTTGTTTAGGGTAAATATTTTCACCCTAATATAGAAATGTGTCTGCATTTAGAACCCAGATAATGTGAGTGAGTTCTTTTGAAGGCCATTGTGGCTCGTGAGGTTTACAATCTGTACACCAATCAAAATGTCCATTGTGCCAATCCTTTTTTACAGAAACAATTTAAAGCCACCAACTGCCCACCATATCCAAAATGTAATCGGATGGTATTTCACAAAAATGGTACACAGAGCACTCTGCATGTCCTTTGCACTGATGCTAAAATATTTGCTGAAACTGTGTCTTAATATAATACCTGCTTTCACCTACTATGCAATACAATCACTTCTGCAACAGCAAATCTTTCAACAGAAAACAGAACAGAAAAAACAAAATGAAGGCTAGAACTACTGTACATTAAGATCACTTAAGAGTTAAAAATTTTCTAAAATAACTGATCATTTCTTCTTATAGTTGCTTAACACTGCTGTTTCACAGTCCCAAGAGTTATTACTTAAAATCACAGCCCAGGAATAGTCTGTACGAAATATTCCCTGTTCCTGGGTTGTGTTTTCTCTAAACAAATATGTTAGTTATACAAAAAATTAATCTCATTTAGTCTGGTAGGAGAAATTTAAGCACCACTTTTTGCAAAAAGCAGAGACACATTGAAGGTCATTTAAAAGTAAATGCAATATTCCCAAATTAAAAGATAAACTCAATATAATGTTAGGTAGCGTAGTATATGATCTGTCACAGTATATATGCAAACATTTTATTGCAATATGCTAGGAAAGCATAGGCACGGGCTTGAGGAGTCATATGAAAGGACAAGAAGTGAAAACCCAAACAAAGAGCAACTGTCTGTATTGTTTAAAACCAGGACACTGAGTTCAGGAAGCTACAGTGCACCCAGGACTCTTTTTTATTTCAAACTTTATTTTTGATATAAAACATAGTAATTCTGTGATCACTGACTCCCTGATTCACCAGTCTTCCTGTGGTTGGCCTAAATTAACACCCCCCCTGACATTCTTCTTCTGTGCATTTGTTAACACTAGAATTACCAGAGCCTACAAAAACTCTAAATCCGCCCACCTTTTAAACCTTGCACCTCTCCATCAGCATCTTTTGTCTTCTAAATGTGTCGATAAGCCCAAGTAGCAAGCAGCCTGCTATACCATCCCAACCTCCAATGTGGCCTCACAATGGCAAAGTTCTTCCAGTTCCTGCCTTGATTGATTATCGGAGTAGCACCAATTTAGGGAAAAGTTTTGATTTTTTTGGCAGTGGTTTTTATGTTTGTAAAAAAATCCTTTACTGACCCATTTAATCCCTTTGGGTAGGGACCCCGATTAACGGAGTCATTTGAAACCAGCTGCCCAGAAATTTAACTTTTCAGTAGTGATTTTATAAACATTATACAATACAAAACATAATTTTAATCTGTGTCTGTAACAGCCAGTGTAAATTTATAGTACTTGTCTGATATAAAGGGGGTGCACGTGCAAGTGCGCTTGCTGTCCAGTGGAGACCCGGTCTTCCCGTCCTCCCGCGTGGAGTTTGCAGTTCCCGGGTTCATGTGGCCTCCGCACCCCGGGTTTCTACAGTCCAAAGACATTGGTTAGGTGGATTGGCACTTAAATTGGCCCAGTGTTGCTTGGTGTGTGTGGGTGTGTTTGTGTGCCGGTTTGGCACCCTGCCCGGGGTTTGGGGTTCCTGCCTTGTGCCCTGTGTTGGCTGGGATTCTCCAAGACCCTCGGGACCCTGTATTCGGATTCAGCGGAGAAATGGATGGATGGATGGATGTCTGATGCCCAACAGAAATGGAAAAAGAAAGAGAACAGGTGAATTTAAGTTAAGGCCTTTTGATAGTACCATCAGGAACTTTTCACGCACTAATGTATTGTTTGGGAAATGAACAGCATCAGATCAGGTGAGAATTTATACGGGCCCTGTAGAGTCGGGATCAGAAGGCTAGTGAGGAGATAAGTGGCCGGTGAATAAAACAGAAAAATAATTTTTAGAAATACCATACATTACAGTTGATCTTAACGCTGTTCATTTCAAAAATTATTGCATTAGTGCGAAATGTTTCTGATTGGAAAATTATTCAGGTCATAAAATGATTTTCTTCAAAATGTCACATATATTGTCTCTTTCTTTCTTTGCGCTTGACATCGGGGCTCCAGAAGGCGAGAGCTTATTCAGTGCAAGCAAGAACACGCAGGTGGCGGTTTCTTGCGCTATAACAAGCTTGACCTGGAAGCGATGAACGACATGTGCTGTGCAAGGCATGCGGGCCACTGAGAAAGGAAGAGTGTTTTTTGCTCACCTTGCAGAGGGACCTAGTCATCACGCCTTACAAGAAAAGGCAATGGATAAAGCAAGAGAGGGTGCAACATTGCAAGCTTTGTTCCAAGACCGCCACTTCCAGCCACTTCAGTAATAGTAATCACAGCACAGAGAGAAGTGTGTACTTGCATCAGGTACTTTTGTTGTAAACTTGAAAGGATGGTCCTTGGGTGTGTGGAACTGTTAACATTTGAATCTGATGATTGCATATAGCGGGAACTGACCTCTGTGGTATAGCGGGTCCACAGCGCTTTCAGTAAGGGCCTATTTAAAATAAATAATCACGCTCCCCAAGGGCGGATTAGTGAGGAGCGTTGGGGCCATGGCAAACCCTGGATATCGGCGGTGTGGGCGCCGGCACAGGTGAGGAACTGCCACACCCGGGTGATTATTCCATACCCAAAATTTGTTAAGCTGCTAATGGCCTCGCATTATAAAAAGCGAGTCAGGAGATGAAAAAAGGAGATTGAAAGAAGTAAATGGAGGTTGGGAACTGAAGCAGGCGAGCAATTCAGTGCATAGGAAGCGGCAGTGCTCGAGGCAGCTGAAGGCAGCCGGGGTGTTTGGCCAACACCTGGGAGAAGTGGTTGAAGGTCGCCCGCAGAAGTTTGTTTTGAAGGGCGGGAGGCCCGGGAAGGTCAGGACTCCTGCAGACGGTAGCGGAGTCAGACTTGGGACGAGTCCATAATGTGGAGCCTGGCCGTAAGGGATTCCAAGTCGCTGTCCAGGAGCTGACCGAGGCAAGGATCGGTGAGGCAACTGACAGCAGTAGCAGATGTAAAGAAGGTCAGCTGAGAGAGAGAGCGCTCCCTTGTTGCGGGGCCCTGATGGGTGAAGCAGGAGAGACGTTTAGTTTTAAACGAAGGCACCGGGTTTGTCATTTGTTTTAAAGACTGCTCCTGAACGTTTTAACCTCGCTTTTAAAGGATTGTTTTTCTTATTGATTTTAACTTCCACGTTTTCTTATGGATTATTTATTGAATTTTGGTAAGGCACCTTATTTATTGAACACTGTTTTGAATTCATTTTAATAAAAGCACTTTTACGCTTGTACCACCCCCTTGCTCAGTTATTGCCACAATGACTAGCATCGGTGAATTACCGACGGTGTTGGGTTCAGGGCTTCCTGTATAGCAATGGGAGCGTGGAGCCAGAACCACATCGCACAACCTCCCCTGTACTTTTCTTTCCTCTGATGTCCGGGAGTACAAAAAACAACACCATGCAGCAACATGGAAGACTGGTAAAATCGTAAAAACTCAGTCACTGATTACGCACAAGAAAGCATGGAAGGAATATGAATAATATGAATACTGTTGCATCAGTGACAGAATGTTTTCTGAAATGTACTATACAGGTCATAAAATTAGTTATTCCAATATTATATATACCTATGTCTCTGTTTTTTGTCAGTAGCTTTGACATCATGGACCAAAAGGGCATATTAATTCAGTTTGAGCAGGAACACTCAATAAAACTGAATAAAAAAAATTAAAGTGACGGTGAGATACGAAAAGGAGATTCACCAGCATTTGTGTGCCCGCTTTTATCCCTCCAGATCAGAGAATGTCCAGTTCCACTGTCTAAAAACACCACCACATCTATAGTTATTCCCAGTTTCAGATAAAAAGTAACAGCGCCAGATCTGGGACGGGCTAGGGTTGGGTGTTGTATCATCATCGTGACTGAGAGAATAAAAGTGAAAAAAATGCTAATTTTTACAAGTACTATAAATTTACACCGCTGTTACAGACACAACTCAAATATATGTTTTTATTGTATAATGTTAACAAAAGAGTAAATAAATACCCAAAATGGTAATTGGGTTAGGAGCTGGTTTCAAACTCATGACCTCCAATTATAAGTCAGTGGATCTTACCGCATACGGAGCTGTCATATTGTATTTTAAATTGCTTAGGAAAGTGTTTACAGTAATCCCTCCTCAAAAGGGGTTTTGGAAAGGTGAAAACGGGGAAGTAGAAACCATACGTTGTATGGTTATTTTTATAGATTTTAAGCCCTTATAAACTCTCCCACACTGATTATAAATATTCTCTGCACAGTTATACAGAAAACCCTGGTTTATCAGGTTAATCCTTTCCCAGACTCTACCATGTAAAATGAATTTCCCAGGGAAGTAGGATTCTTTATTTATAAATCTAATTTTTTTGCAGTTAGAGCATAGAAAACCTGTTTACCTTCTAAATACTTTTTAACATTATTAGAGCCCCTCTAGACATGGAAGAACACCTTTAGTCAAAGTTTAAACTGTGCTCCATGACAAGACAGAGATGACAGTTCTTTTCAAAATTTAAAAAAAGAATGCAAACATATTTTCCTCTTTAAAGGAGTGCCAGAGCAGAGAATGCGAGAGAGAGGGAGAGAGAGGGGAGAGAGAGAGAGAGAGAGAGAGAGAGAAAAGCAAACAATCAAAATCAATCGAGCTTTTGGGGCTTTAATGTCAATCAGGATAAAGCGGCTGCAAGAAAAAGGCAGCAATGTGAAGGTAGTCTTTAATTTTGAGAGGCGCGTCCGATCCTCTAGGCAACACCCTCTGTGAAACAGCCCCTCTGCTCACACCCCCCCCGGGCGGGACAGAGAATGCCAGAGAGAGTGAGAGAGACAGAGAAAGCAAACAATAAAAAATCAATACGTTGCTAGAGCCTTGGGCGGAAACCGCACGGGAAGCATATCGTATATCATTGAGGAGTTTTATTTAACACGTAATAGGGTCTCTGATTGGTAGCTTTCAGCCATCCGCCAGTACCCGCCTTGATGGAAATCAACTGGAAACAAACTGAGGAAGCATGTACCATAAATTAAAGACCCACTGTCCGCAGAAACAAGAACCAGCGAAAAATCTGTGATATATATTTAGATATCCCTTACTTTTAAAAAATCTGGATGGAGGAAGCCGAAGTCAAGGCCGATAGAGGGGGATCACTGTATTTGATATTTGGCCATCAGCCTTCAACATTATACAGTTCATGTCTGCATTTTGTTATTTATCACTAAAACATGAAAAACTTTTTGTTTTAACAATGTTTTACATAGATTGGTAACACAAAAACACACATCAAATTATTTCCCCATACAATTTGGGTAGCTCACCCCCAGATAATCAATCAAGGCAGGAACTGGGAGAACTCCTTTCCCATTCTGAGGTGGTGGGGATGGTATAGCAGGCGTTTTCTACTTGGGCTTATCGAAAATTTAGAAGGCAAAAAAAGCTGATGGAGAGGGGCAAAGGGGTTTAAGGTGGGGCCCGATTACTAGTTTTTTTTCTTGTAATTCTAGTGTTAAGGAGAGGAACGTAACTCTAATTAAGGACTTTACTTGCACTATGCAATCCTGTTATGGTGACATCTTTAAAAATGTCACTAGGTTAGCGGCTAGGGTTAGGCCCAACGGCTGTGTGGCATCTTTTTGATGAAGAGAGATTCACTAATCTTAACTTTGCCAATGATGCTGTGATCCTCGCAGAGTCAATGGAGGCTCAAACCAGGACCTCAGGGAAAGACTGAGCTTAAAAGTCTGAGTGTCTGGGCTTACGAGTTTTTTGGATAAAAACTAAGGTCCAGGTCTTTAATGACCTCTTGGGCACAGCCATCAGCAGTGTGTCTGTTTATGAGAGAATGCTGACTTGTCAAGGTTTACTTATCTCAGCAGTGACATTTATGTCTGGACTCTTTCTATGAAGTCAGCAGACAGATTGGGAGAGCATTTGGGAGGGGTTATGAGGTCGTTGGAAAGGGATGTGTGGTGTTCCCAATATTTTTTCAAAAGGACGAAGGTCCAAGTCTTGAGTCCTGTTGCTTTCTGTTTTGCTATATGGTTGCAAGAAAGGACACTATCCAGTGACCTGAGATGAACATGACCCGTTTGGTGCCGGGTCTCTTTGGGAAATCCTTGACCGCTTTTGACTTTCTACCAAATGAGCCACATTATCTGAATTGTGAGGGAGCATTAGTTACAGCATTGCGGCCATGTGGAGCGATTCCCAGAGGGTCATGCGGCTCACTGGATCCTCACTGTAGACCCCACGGCTGGACCAAGCCAAGGACACCCACATAACACCTGGCTCAGGGTAGATGGTCATTTCTAAAGGATGGGATTGGGTTGCGGTCTGCCAGCCAGAATCCCAAATTGTTTCATTTGGTGGGTGCAGCCCCAACCTGACCTGACCTCTGATAGCAGTTAATGATTCTGCCAGTGTATCCATGAAGTTATGGCAGGTGCTCCTGCATAAGCACAGCAGTGAGAATTTATTAGAACACGAAACAATTTAGACAAGAACAGGTTATTCAGCCCAACAAAGCTTATCAGTCCTATCAATGTATTTCTTCTAAAAAAAATATCAAGTCTCATTTTGAAACCCTAAAGTCTTACTGACTACCGTTACTTAGTAGCTTATTCCAAGTGCTTATGGTTTTCTGTAAAGAAAAAAACTTCCTAATGTTGTGTGAAATTGACCATTTCTAATTATGTCCCTTGTTCTCGATGAACCCCGTTTTAAAATAACAGTCTCCCATCCACTGTAATCTTCTTTTTTCTTAAACCTGAAAATCTCAGCTCTATAATTCTTTTCCTCATAATTCATCCCCTGTAGTCCTGGAATGAGCCTAGAGTGCTATATTTTTTCACTAGTGCATTATAAAGCTTGAGCATAACCTCATTGGTTGTACTCTATAAACTGTGGTATATAACTTTACATTATGTTAGCCTTCTGAAAATTGTCTGGAAGTTGATAGATAAAAATCCGTTTTGATTCCTAAATCCTTCTATAAGGTGTACTCGAGTTTTAGACTTCCCACTGTGTATTTATTTTTGCTTTCTATGTGGAAAAAACTTTATTTTCCAACATCAAACTTCACCTACCACAAATCTGTTCAAGCCTGTATGCTGTCCAAGTCCCTCTGTAATGATATAATCCACCTATCTTGGTGTTCATCTGCAAACTTAACCAGCTTGTTACTTATATTCCTAACTAAATCATTTATAAAATTAAAAATAGAGCTGCCCTAGACTGACCCCTGTGGAACACTTCTCTTTAAAATCAGCCTATTGGTTGGTTTACTAACTTTATTCTTTCATGAGTTATTTACAAGTTTCTCTTTTTTTACAGTCATTCATAGTCGCAGAGGTTAACACATGAGGAGCAGATAGAAATTGTGTTGATGTCTGGTGAACGAGTAACGGTCATTACAGCAGATTTCAATGAAGACACCCTACAGACCACCCATCTCCCATGCTACGTTAGCAAACCGCTTGCTAAGTTTCGGAAACTGGTTCAGTGTTGGATTTCCAAAATGTGGACGCATGAAAACTGTCACTATGAAGAAACATCAGTGGCGTCCTAGCTTTATTCAGCAAAACCCAGCGTAACGCCGATGTCACTGGAGAGTGGATTAGTCGAACATCCCCTTTGGGATATTAGCTACTCACAAATGGCACCCTTACAAACTCCAGCTACTGCAGCATCTCAACGAGGGATGACCCAGATCGCACTGAATTTGCAGAATGGGAAAACAAAATTGGAATAGGACCCTCAGTTTACGAGAAGATTTTGTTCAGTGATGAGGCAAACTTTATGTGAATGGTGAAGTTAACAAACAAACCACCGCTATTGGTCTGGGCACTAACCCACATTGGGTAGATCCTCCAGACTGTTGGAAACAAAAAATTGATGGTATGGTGGGTATAAGGGGTATAAAGATAGTGGGCCATTCTTTTATCAATGGAAACCCCAAGGCCACTGGATATGCGAAATTGCTACATGATGATGTGTTTCCTTTATGCACTGAAGCTGGCACGTTCCCTGAGTTTTTCCAGCAAGATGGTGCACCACCACATTATGGGTGTCAGGGCCAGCATTCCTAGATGAACAGTTTCCTGGGAAAATGGATTTGCGGGCCAGTTGAATGGCCCCAAGGTCTTTTTGATCTGACCCTTTAGACTTTTATCTTTGGGGTCATCTGAAGGCAAAATTTTCTATGCTGTGAAGATAAGTGATGTGCAGCACCTGAAACTACAGATACTGGAAGCCTGTGCTAGCATTTCTCCTGTGTTGCTATCAGTGTGTGAAGAGTGGGAGAAAGAGGGTTGCATTGACAATCCAACACAATGGGTAGCAATTGAACACATTTTAGAAGTGGTCAGAAACTTGTAAATAACCATTAAAGAATAAAGTTACGTTAAAACCAAGCACACCATTGTTTTTTGTGAAATTCAATAAGTTTGATGTGTCACATGACCCTCTTCCTATTGAAAAAAAAAGTTGGATCCAAATGGCCGACTTCCAAATGGCCACCATGGTCACCACCCCCCTTGAAAAGTTTCCCTCATTATATACTAATGTGCCACAAACAGGAAGTTAATATCACCAACCATCCCATTTTATTAAGGTGTATCCATATAAATGGCCCACCCTGTATAATGTGTGAAAAGTGATGTTCAAATATAAAACAAACACTTTAAAATGTACTATATAACAAAAAAAATGCGTTTTATTCAAGAATATAACCAAAGAAAAGAAATCGGGCCAAGGTACGACACTGACATGACTGCTTGGTTGTGCAGCGGTTAGAATTGCAGACTCATAATCAAGACGTCATGATCAAATCTGGCGCCTCCAGAATTACCATTTTGAGTAGTGAGCTGCTCTTATTTTTACTATTGTCACAAAAAAACATTTGAGTCTGTAACAGACTGTGTAAAGTTATGGTACTTGTAAAGGTTAATTTTTTTTTTTTTTCAGTTTTATTCTCTCAGTCACGTTTATGCTCCCCTGATCAGACACTGCTTCTCAAAAAGACGTTATAACAGAGGTGAACCAGATGAGGATAAGGGGTTTTAAATCAGAGAAAGAGAACAGAAGCCCTCCTAAGAAACATCCTCACTTATAAAAACAATAGTGGGCCAGGCGAAGGCAAAAGATGGCACGGTTTGGTTAGAGAGGTCGGGCATCATCCTTTCAGTCAGTCTGCCCCACACTTGTCCCCTTTAACCAAAACAGCAGAGGTTACCGAGTTTGCCATGGTATCTCAAAGTTCTGTTTTGATTATGCTTTTTTAATGGTCTTTATATGAAAAATGTATATGTTACTTATATAAAAGTCACTCGAATGTTGTTTACCTTGATTTGTTTATTTATCTTCCTACAGCGGAAAACACAACTAGACTTGCAGTGCTTCATATGTTTTGATCGACACTGGAATGCTGACAATGTACACATGCAATGCTACGGATGCAAAAAGACTTTAGGCACAGGTGGAAAATCCTGTCAGCACTCTTTTGCAACTGTGTTTTGATCTTTTTTAGTAAAAGATCCCAGTCGCCTCCACTGGAGAAAGACTTTCCGGACAAAGGTCATAAAGTTATAAAAACCCTTTCTGGGCAAACACAGAACCGTAAAGCAGCCTGATTCCTGCCTATCACCTCAGAATCTAGAGACACCAAGCAGCTCCACAAGGACCTGAAAACAGTTTGACACTTCCGGTTTTGGGGTTGATGCCCTGAACAATGTGCACCCTTTATCTTAAACTTTGTGAACGTTACCTGTCTGGTCTGGAATCTCCTCCCGCGCCACCTATCTCTCTAAAGGACACCTGAGCCAGGTCTGCCAATTATATGATAATGCAGGACAGCCAATTCCTCCTCCAGTTAAGCAACCCTGAGCTTGAGGTGCTGGATCTGCAGATGAAGCCCTCATAGAAGACTGGCTCCCCAAGCAATTATCCAAAAAGTCCCTCTCATCCAACAAGACTTGCATTGCACTGGCCTCTTTGTTAAAATTTGAGTGAGTATTACTAAAACTGCCTTAATCTTTTTAAATAGAATTATTAGGGGGCTCTGCCCCTTACTCACTTCGCTTGCCAACCCCAGGGTGGGTGCTGACCCTATCATGCGGCTCATCCACTCAAAGGGCATCAGGGCACCCCTCCGTTAGAGAAAGCAACTGTATTTAAAGAGGTGGTATATAGAAGAGTAGGCAGGACGCGGGAGAAAGACAGTTTTGTCCTTAGTTATTACACATAGAAAATCAGTTACTTGAGTATTTCACTACAACTGTCTATTTTAAATACCAATGAATAATAAACGTAGTAAAAAGTGAAAGCAAAAAAGTAGAAGTAAAAAACTAAAACAAAAAAATAAAAAATGTAATTACATGAACGCCTTGTCAAAAAAAAAAAAAAAAAGAATTATTTTATCCTCTAACTTACATTCTATAAATGTTGCTTTTTTACATTTCTGTTTGCATATTGTTCAGGATATTTTTCTCTCTTATTTACTGGACAATGCTCTTTGTTCTTGATTTTTATTACATGCTGCTCTTTTAGTTCATTTTCTTTTTTCATTGTTCATTAGTAACTCTTTTAGCTATTTTCCTATCGTGATCTAAAATTCAACATTCTTGAATAGCTAATTTGCTTTTCTGCCTTGCCATTATAACCACTGCGTTGAAGGAAGAGTTAGCAGCACTGAGAGTGTTGCTGGCTGTACAGACTGAGGATGTGTGAAGTAGGAGCAATGGTTGGGTGAGCGGTTTGGAGGGGAGTGGTCAAAGCTGAATAACGCGATCACAACAGAAAACTTTTTTAATAGAGAGAGAAATTATTTAACTTAAATGGTAAAACTAAAAGTTTAAGCAAAATAAATTAGATTATAGAACTGCTACAGCTATTTTACACCTTCTAGTCCCCTAGGCTCATCTAATCTTCTCCATCTCAACTGCCTGCTGTTTGTTTTTCTGTGAGGTTACTTTACATTTCTCCATCTGTTCTTCTAACTAGCACTCCTCTTATTTTTTGTTAAAAGCTCTCCACTCACCTTTTGTTTTATGTGTTGCCCTCCTTAACTGCTCTATTTCCTGACTGCTCAGAACTGTTTCAAACCAAAAAAATACTAAGGAATCACTGTTTCTGTTACTTATTAACTATTTATTGTTACGATGCTGATCATTTATTTACTTATTTACTTACAGATGCCTATAAAGCTACCACTACTTTCTGCCCTGCCTCTTACAAATAATTCAAACACAAACAACAAAAAAAAGTACACATAACAAGTAACCGCACACACCCCAAACACCCAGATGCTTTTTTTCCTGTGCGGTTTAAAAAGAAAAAACTTCTTAAGGGAAAAAAGCTTTGGTTTCCTTACACGACAAAAACCAGGTTTACAGGTGCAAAATGTATGCAAAAGCATTTATTTCTTCTAAAACCTTAACACATTATACAATTTAAACATTTTAAACAGGCAGTATAAAAATCAACAAATGCATATTTTATTAGATTGAATGTTGAAAAGAATTTAGAATAGTCGTTAGTTGCTGTGTGGTATCTTTTCCATGTGTCTGGATTCTCTTCTTTACTTTTTCAAACTTTTTCTTCTTACAAAAGCATTTTAAATATGTAAAAGCATCACCTTGTAAAACTGCTGCACTTGAAATTTTGCCTTGAATAGCTTTCATGCATGCATTTTATAGTCCCCCCATGCTCTATGAAACATTCTTTATAAATTTAATTATTAATTAATCAAATGTTTGCTAGAGCGACAGCTGCAATATGGGCAGATGGTTACATTGCAATAGTGCTTATTTTAATCAACAATTTCTCATAGAATTAAGAAGTATGTGCCTCCTGCAAATACTTATTTTCTCTCAAAATATAAAGGCAGAATCAGTTAGTGAGGCAGTTTAGGTCATCTGACAATGTGCTAGAACAGGGTCCTCAATCACGATCCTGGAGAGCCGCAGTGGCTGCGGGTTTTGCTCCAACCCAGTTGCTTAAAAAAAAGCACTTTTGCTGAAGTAACACTTCTGCTTCACTTTAGTGATTTTGAGCCTTAATTTTGTCTTAAACAGCTATTTTAATTGCTCCTTATTATCAATAACATGCAAATTACAAGAGATAGCAGCATTTCTCCATTTAGCTTATTTCATTTACACCTGTGTGTATTTACTCACTATTGGGTTTAATTAAATACTTGGAAGAAAAAAGAAGAAAAAGTGAAGGCTGAAATTACTGTCCATTTTAGCTTAAATCATTTAAGATAGAAAGGAAAGAAAATCTAGGATATGAGAATGACCTGACATAGCAGAGTTAATTTAATTTCATAGCTTGTTAGTGCTTTATTGCAAGAATTGCTTTCTAATTTCTAAAACCTGCAGCCACTTGGCTCTCAGGACTGGGATTGAGGACCCTGTGCTAGAATGAAAAAATCTATTTTGAACCATTGCATTCCAAGATGGAAGGCATTCCATCCAAATTAGCCTCTCATCAAATGTTACTGGCCTTTACACCACAATGATAGAAAACTCCACTGGCCCTTAAAGAATTGTAGATCATGCAAGAATGACACTACCCCTCTTAAGGACTGCAGTCTGCTATGAGGAAAAAAATCCTTTCATATGTAGTTCCTCTGTGGGTCACACTCAACTTGAATTTTCATTGTCTTTTCTCCAATTAAACAGGAGATTACATTTTCTCAAGATATCACTACAAATTACATGGTCCAAGTAACATATTAAACATTTTTGAGTGGAGTATTCCTTTAAATAGCTGGGTCTCCAAGGAATTTCTTCAGTTGTATATGTGAAAGGATCACATCAGTCATTTTTTCAACTGCGGGATTTTGTGTTTCCTCCGTCGGATAGACTTGGGTCAGCACTCTCTCCACTCTGACTTCTACTATCCTTAGACAAGATTCTGTATTACCACGCATTGTGCCAATCTCTTTGTCTCAGTTAGAGGCTATCCTGACAGCATGAGACAAGGCAGGAAACTGCCCTAGAGAGGATGTCAGGATGGTTACACTGAGATCAATTTTTCCTACATTGCACATCATTGCATAGGGATTTTGAAAGAAAACTGATGTACCGTGCAAAAACCTCACACAGACATGAGACAGAATGCACATACCACACATTGGAAACAACCAGGCATAGGATAAAAGCTCAGGGTGTTGGAACTGAATATTTATACATACTATATATGCCTACGACATTAACCTGAAATACGGTGTTAAGTTAATCAAAGTAAACAAACAAAATTTTTCATAAGCAGATTGAACTCCAACACTTTACACATCATTGTAATATGACAGTCATTGAAAATACAGTTTCCTCGTGTACCTTTTAAATGTAAAGCAAAGTAAATAGCGGGGATGATTATAAAATGTGTCAGGAGTCAGCTATTTAAAATGCCTTATATTAAACACTACGCAATTGAATCTTCGCATTGTAATTCAGAAGTCATTAACAGTATGAAAAGTTTCAAATCCAGTGACAGGTAAATGCTTTCACTTTTTACTTTACTATTATTTTTACAATATAAGTGCTTCCGCAAAGCTGCACACATTAAAAGCGATAAAACAATTTCAATTTTCTACCACGAACCTTTAAAAGGTACTCGATTGTTACAAATCCCTCATTAAGGCATGACTTTACAAGCAACTACTTTGTAATGCCATATTCGACATGTAAAATTTACAGTTGTCTAAAACAAACAGTCAGCCTGTTATGTATAAGCGTGACTTCATATTAACAATATCCTGCGAAGCCGATGCTGCACCTAACAAAGACGCGCGCCTTATGTTTCGCAGCTGGCTCGCGTGTCCGGTCCGCCTCACGGTTATAAACGCTTTGGTTGAGATTCAAATCCAGGTGGAGCAGAACCCCGGCTGGGCAGAGGGCGATCCCAATCTTGGTTAAACTATAAACCGCGAATGTATTACTCATAAATACTTTCGGAAAGCATTACACAATTTGCATTACCTATAAATCCCAGTTAAGTAGTACCAGAGGTAGACAGAGGAGCCTTCCCTATACATATGAATTTCGAAACTACCCTTCCAGCAAGGGAAAAAATACAATGCCATTATAGTCCTGCTACTCACATATGTCGTCGTCTGATACTAGGTCGTCCTCCATGTTATTTATTTATTTATTGCCCCGTACTCCAATTCAGAAAGGCAAATACATCATCGCTGATTCGAATTCCTTCTAGGAACATCACGCCCGCCCCTCTGTGGCACGTTGAGCTGTTGTTAGGAAGCGGCGGCCCTCCTCATCCGGGTGACCTGCTGATCTGCCCATCTTCAGGTTAAACTAGTAGTGTCGCTTAGTACCGCTCGACCTACCGCTTTCATTTTATCGACATTACAGCTTGAGGTGCTATGTGTTTAATTACTACTATTTTATCTAATGTATGGTTAATACAGCTGCATATATAATAATAGGAAAATACAAGTCTTTATGACGGGTTCACTGAACCGTGCATCGTAATCTATAAAACGCGAGACTGAATACAATGAGGACTGTTGCAGTAAATCCGAAATGCAGTCGCGGTTTAAATTGAATGTGCCTGTACTGCTCTCAAGGCCTTCCACTGCTTTCCGTTTAGGTAAATTCCGATGGCCGACCGGTTGTCTGCAAATAGATTATGTCAAAGACTAAATAGCCTAAAGCTATCTTAAAAACCCACCAAAAGATCTGATTGGTAAAGTTTTGATTTTATACGGAGTCGACATTTAGAGCGATGCACACAAAGACGAATTTTGCCTTGAACATTTAAAATGCTTAAGCTTCCTGTACTTTTAAAATGTCTGTCTGCGAGATCAGTTAATTGTCGGTTCTGACAGTTTAATCATAAGGAGAAATGTCTCGGAAATATCGAAACTGGGTAATTTCATCGAAAGCCTCCTGCGTGAAAGGGAGATTTCGTTAAAAAAAGACCTCTCTAATTTAAGCTATCTAATTCTTATTTAGTAATCAATTTGCGTCTTAAGAACCTATTTTAGACATTTGTGCTTATGTACACTATTATGTATATCAATTCATTTTCTGAAGTGCTTAATCCAGTTTAAAGTTCAGAGTGGCCCTGGGCACAAGAGAGAAACCAGTTCTTAACACTCACACCTGTGTGTACATCTTTGGAATATGGTAGGAGAAAACTCACAGAAATAGTTATTGGTCCAGGATTTTTAAAAAAAGTCTATTGGAGCTGTTAGGTAGGCAGCAGCACCAGTCCAGTTTTAGCTATATTATTTAGTGTTTTATTTTGGCTATATATAAATAACTGCAGAATTCTGGGCTTTTAAATGGAACTGTGTCATGTAGCAATATCCATCCGTCCATTATCCAACCCGCATATCCTAACTAAAGGGTCACAGGCGTCTGCTGGAGCCAATCCCAGCCAATGCAGGGCAAGGGAAACAAACCCTGGCAGGTGCCAGCCCACCGCATCATGTACCAATATCAGAATTGATAATATTTTTCATATGTTTCCTCGGTGAAGCTTACAAGTATAAAGTATATCTGAATCTGATTTGATTCTGAAGTTCCAGTATTTATATTTTAAACTATTTTGCCCTTTGGACTGTACCGAACAGCAAACCGGGAGACTTTGAACTCATGAAAACTACCAGCTCCTAACAGTACCCATCAATCCCTTATGCAACATTTTCAAAATATTTTCAGATTGAGACATTATCCAAATCTTTTACAGGCAGAACAGTTTTGCAGCTCATAACCTTTTAAATGTGCATATTGTTCCATGTGTAAAATTACTGATTTTGGGATGTTGCTGCAAATTGACTTTAAATGACATCATTTTGGCAAACATTTTTAATTTCACAGTACCCTGTCTGTTACCTTCCTTCATCATTTAAGCACTTCGCAATATCCATTTTTTTTTTATTTCATACAACTCTTTCAGACTTTACTCTGTCATACCACAGCTACATTGTGTAGTTCTTTCCTGAAATTTCTTAGGTGTTGTTAATTTTGGGACATGAAGGTCAAAAACTGTGCTAATTTTCACCTAAGTCCTCATGTGTGCATTTAAAACCTAGGGATAACCCAAAGCGTTGACTTGTACTCTGAATGGGGTATAATTTCGCAATATCTTATTATCCTTGTTTTTTGGGTTTTGTACACTGTCTGCTGGACAATAAAGTTGATAAAACCCCTAAATCTTTTCCTCTAAGGTGTACTTTCAAGTGTCAGGCCCTGTTTTGTATGTTTGAAATTTATTCTAACAGGATATATACTTTCTGTATGTAAAACAACATTTATTTATTCTAAATTTCATCTCCCACATATCTGCTAGTCTGATTCTGTCCAGATCCGTCTGTATGATTTTGCTGAATCATGGCTTATGCCAGTCTACAAGTTCAGTAACATAACATGATGATATAAATTCCCAGGCCTTTTTTTGATGGTTTAGCGTCATCTACAAATGTAGCCAGTGCATTGTCCACTAATTTTTAAAGCTTAACAATGACCCTTTAGAGAACTCAGTTTTTAAAATCACATAATTCAGAAATAGTTCCAGCTAATGACAATTTACTTTCTGCAATATAGCCAATTCCATTCCCAAACTACCCTTGACTGCCTTCTTGTAGATTGTTCTTAGTTTCAAAGTGGTAATGTATTGTAATCTTTCGAAAATAAAGATCAAGATTAGATTGTATATACCACCATGATAATTCACTTTTTGTTCTTTATACTGTAGAATTCTAGTATATTAGTGAAACACAAACTCCCTTTAAAATTAACTGTTTGCTGTTCTTCTATACTTAATATGTTTCTTAAACTTGTTTTGGAGTTATGTCTGTGCATTCCTAATTGATTTTGAAACGAAATTGAACTTGGTAGAATAAACCTGCTGTGGAAAAGACAAAAAACACTGTCAAATGCCTGTAAATGAATTGAAGTGCCAGATTTCGCCTTTCATTTGACAGACTTAGCTGGACATCACTGCCCGATTTTGTGCCTGATTTTCAGTTTCCGGAGTTTCTGTGTCAGGGTGAATTTAATCTTCATTGGCATCTTTTCCATGTAGTGAGGAGGTTGCAATGCCCAATTTTCATCAGAAGGTTCAATGCTGTCTTGTGCGTGAGCAGATCTCATGACCAATTTTCTGATGTCACTCAAATTTCTCAAAATTAATTGCGTATTTGATATTGGGTATTGCTATTTTCATGCCCCATTTTTACCCCTTTTTAAATTTTAAAGCTTACTATTATATAGCACAATACATATAAAAAAACTGTTTTCTTTGTTGACATTTTGAAGTTGGCCATATTGTTTTACAGAATGGATAAAATTTTGCTGTAAATTTTTATTGGGTAAATGAGAAATAAATGGGTGAAAGAGTCATTTTGAACAAACTTTTAATGCATATTCCTTCTGTATTTAAATGTTAACCTTTAAATCAGTAGGCGTGGGGGGGGGCGGGCCGCCTGGGGAGCACATTTTGGGGGAAATTTGGCCCCGAGGCTTAGTACAATTTGTGTTATGGCAGGGTTGGAAAAATATCACTCATATATGAAAAAGTCAAATTCTCTGATTTTTAACCACAAATGAAAATAATGTAGACTGTCCTTCTTTTCAGACACAAGCATTGAAATGTAGGCAATGACAAAAAAAAACAAACATTACACCATAATAATTTCGGGGAAAAAACATCCCCACCTATCACTTGTATACTTTTGGTTTTTGAAGGTAATTAATTAAAAAATTAGAACACGGCTTATCATTTCTATATTTATTTTTGTCTAGTTATGCTTATAAATGTTATAAAAATTGCTGTTTCTTTATATATGAATAAATCTATAAAAAATGTATCTTAATTTTTTTTTATGTCATTTTAATTTTTCTATTTAAATATTTTAAACAATTCAGATATTTTGGGGGGCGAAAATTGAAAAGCCCCGACGTCAACTCGAACTCCCCATGCTTTAAATGTACATCTGGACAGGTCTGACAATCTAATGCCCCTCAAGTCTTTATTAACTCAGACTCTCTATACCCCAAAAAAACTTTTTTTATGGTTTGAAGTTTTCCTCTTTTTTTGGTTATAATAAAAAATTTTTTTATTTTTTATATATCCAATATATATACAATTGGGGGTGAAAAACTATTTCCCCTTCTGATTTTTTATCTTTTGTTTTGCCAAAAACGTTAAAAATTTAACCATTATAAATTCCTAGTAAACAAAATCAGTTTTTTTAAAAGATGGGTTTTTTTATTTAGGGAAAAAAAAATCTAAACCTACTTTTGAAAAAAATCCCCCGAACCCAAAACTGGTTAGGCCCCTAGCAACAAAACGCAAATCGCTTTGCATAAGAGGTCTTTTTCAGCCTGGAGGAATTTTGGCATTTTTTTTGAGAATTTTTGAATTCAGCTTTTTTTGGGGTTTCTAGCATGAACTGCCTTTTTGTCTCCTACATCTCAATTGGATTCAGGTCAGGACTTTGACTAGGCCACTCCAAAGTCTTCATTTTGTTTTTCTTCAGCCATTCAGAGGTGGATTTGCTGGTGTGTTTTGGGTCATTGTCTGTTGCAGCACCAAGATCGCTTCAGCTTGAGTTGACGAACAGATGGCGGACATTCTCCTTCAGGATTTTTTGGTAGACAGTAGAATTCATGGTTCCATCTATCACAACAAGCCTTCCAGGTCCTGAAGCAGCAAAACAACCCCAGACCATCACACTACCACCACCATATTTTACTGTTGGTATGATGTTCTTTTTCTGAAATGCTGTGTGTTCCTTTTACGCCAGATGTAACGGGACATTTGCCTTCCAAAAGTTCAACTTTTTGTCTCATCAGTCCACAAGGTATTATTCCCAAAAGTCTTGGCAATCATTGAGATGTTTCTTAGCAAAATTGAGGCGAGCCTAATGTTCTTTGCTTAACAGTGGTTTTGCGTCTTGGAAATCTGCCATGCAGCCGTTTTGCCCAGTCTCTTTCTTATGGTGGAGTCGTGAACACTGACTTTAATTGAGGCAAGTGAGGCCTACAGTTCTTTAGACGTTGTCCTGGGGTCTTTGTGACCTCTCGGATGAGTCGTCTCCTGCGCTCTTAGGGTAATTTTGATGACCGCCACTCCTGGGAAGGTTCACCACTGTTCCATGTTTTGCCATTTGTGGATAATGGCCTCACTGTGGTTTGCTGGAGTCCCAAAGCTTTTAGAAATGGCTTTATAACCTTTACCAGACTGTAGATCTCATACTTCTGTTCTCATTTGTTCCTGAATTTCTTTGGATCTTGGCATGATGTCTACCTTTTGAGGTGCTTTGGTCTACTTCTCTGTGTCAGGCAGCTCCTATTTAAATGACTTCTTGATTGAAACAGGTGTGGCAGTAAATCAGGCCTGGGGTGTCTACGAAATTGAATCGTGTGATACACCACAGTTAGGTTATTTTTGAACAAGGGCAATTACTTTTTCACACAGGGCCATGTAGGTTTGGATTTTTTCTCCTAAATAATAAAAACCATCATTTAAAAACTGCATTTTGTGTTTACTTGTGTTATATTTGACTAATGGTTAAATGTGTTTGATGATCAGAAACATTTTGTGTGACAAACATGCAAAAGAATAAGAAATCAGGAAGGGGCAAATAGTTCTTCACCACTGTATATATATATATATATATATATATATATATATATATATATATATATATTTTTTTTTTTTCTTGAGCTTCTGTAAAGTTTTAATTTCAAATAAATTGTGGGCATAAAACTCATAAAACTATCTCTGTCTATCTAAAACTGTCTACTGGGGCCGTGTACACATCTAATCTGAGCACATATAATCTGAGCATTGTGGCATGTCAATCAGATTGAACATGGTTATGCAGTTTGACCACATGTACAACTTAAATCTTTATCATGCGGTGTGAGGAGACACTTGACCTCCGTTCCTAAAAGCTGCACATTGTATGCCCAGCATAAGGTTACTTTTGTACTATGTGTGTTGTGAAGACCAGTTCATGTCAACGGAACACACTGGGGAAGGTGGGAGAGCCAAATGTCAAACAAAGCATAGTTACAATGATCTATAAACAGAATAGTGGAAAACGAGTGACACGAAAAGTACTTTACCATGAATAGCAAATTTCTGCACAAGGAGAGTGTAACAGAGAATTAATTAACTTGCTGTACTGACCCCTGCTCTCTCTTCTGTTTCTTTTTCCGTTTCTTTGTGGTGGTGGCCTGCCACCTCCACCTACTCAAAGCTTCATGATGCTCTAACAATGGATTAAAGGCGAAGTCTACTTGACCATCATCATCAAGTCCTTTCCTTGAGAACCCTAAATCCAAAAGGCTGCAATTTGGTAGAATCCCAGGGGGGACTGGGCAGCCCTTGGTCTGGAATCCCTACAGATTTTATTTTTCCCAGCCGCATTTTTTTTTTTGTTTGTTTTTCTGTCCCCTGGCCATTGGCCCTTTATTTTTCTATTTAAATTAATGTTGACTTATTTTATTTTCTTATTGTTCATTTTTCTATTCTTTATTATGAAAAAGCACTTTGAGCTACTTTGTATAAAAAACGTTATATAAATAAATTTGTTTTTTTGTTTTTCTGTGGTGAAAGAACAACTCAATTAAAATTTTTGAGCCCGGGGAGTTCCCCTTTTGACTTGACTGCTATGATGTTTGCTTTCGTTTTAAATGGGACTTCTCCCACCAGAAGCAAATGGAAAATGATGTTTTAGTTATAAACTGATAATTTTTTTTTTTATCCATTGTTTCAGTCCTACATTTTTTGGGTCTTTTGTAGTTCGAAGTATAGACATTAACAAGTTACTGTAAGTTATGTAAAAGGGGGAGTCTAACCATTTAAAACTTTTTCTTGTGCCATAAAATAATTTTTTTTAAGAGCAGGTTATAAAAAATTTCATATTTTGTTGGGGTAAAAAAAAAATTTTGGAAAGAATGTAAAATGGGCCAAGGCCAAACTTTTCATTTGAAAGGGAAAATTTTACTTTCTCACTTGAAAATGATTTTGTTTTTTCCTGTACAAATGTAATACTTTGCAGAAAAATTTGCCAAAAATTTTCCCCCGTGCCATTTTTTAAGGCAGTGGGTCCCTTTTTTCCTAAATTCTTTTGCATTTGGACATTTTGTTTGATCAGGACCAAACCCCTAGTAACTAGGAAACATTCTTTGTTTGAAACAGGAAGAATTTCTAGAAAGGATCATTTTAAAAACACTATTATATAATTAGGTCAAAGTTTCCCAAAATCCAAATCAATTTTTTCTTAGAAAATTTTAAAAACAATAACATTTCAACCTGCCTATTTGAAAAAGAAATGTTTTAAAGGAAAACTATTATTGAACAGAAGTCAATTTATTGGGCAGTACTGTTTGTCAATCGGGAAAACAAAAAAGAGTTCTTTTTTTTTTTTATTAATTGAACATACAGCATTAATTTCAGTCAACACTACACTTTGTCCTTCAGAATCAAATAAGTAATTGGGTGAGCATTAAAGGCCCATAACTGTATTTGAATTTGTCCCAAAAAAAGAAATAGGCTTTTTGCTGTACTTCAAAGGGCTTCTTTTATTTTATCTTTTTTAAATTCCCCTAAAAAGTCTTTTTAAAATTTCATAATCTTTCAAAAAGTAAACGAAAACCAGTTGTTTAACCTTTCCAAATAAATTAAAACTCCATTCATTTTATAGGAAATAAGAAATCTGTAAGTTCAAATATAGTTAAATGTAAATAATCAATTGTTCAAAATAATTTATTTTTCTTTTTTGAAAAATCTTGATTAAATCGGGTTGAGCATACCTATATTTGTACATTTGTGACTATTTTTTATTTTTTTTTTTTTTTATTGGACCTTCAAGTGTTAAATAATTTATTGAATGTTTTTTTTTTATAATAAAAAAAATGATATATTGGATCTTCCCGTACATCTTTATTATCACAACAAAACTATTTAACAGAAAAACCTTGTTTCTCATTTATTTCTATTTACAAAAAAAAAAGGGGTTAAAATGTTGTTTCTTTAAAAGTTAGCAATCAGGGTAAAGTAAAAACAAAACTATACACTTTATCATTTCATATTAGGAAAAATAGCCAAAAATTGAGTTAAGAATTTGTGACTGAGTATCTCCTTTTGCCGGCCCAACAGCAAAAATAGATTTTGGCATATACTTAAATTAGATGAACAGATCAGAAAATAAATAAAAAAAGGATGCACTTTTTTTTTTTTAATAAAAATAAAACCCAAATCTGGTTTAAATTTTTTAAAGTATAAAATTTGCTCTAGGGGAAAGGGTTTCACAGGGCTATTTATATTAAATCTTTTTTGAATAATCATACCGGGTTTTAAAAGTCCATCTGATCTTTTGGGATATTTTTTTAATTTTATTTACACGGCTGTCACACAGACCAAATAATAAATATTTATAAAATTCTAACGAAAACACTCAATGCTTTGGGAAAGTTCAATACTAATCAATTTTAAAAAAGAAAAATAATATACACAACAGAAACTAAGTTTTGTTTTATAGGGGTTATGAATAATAATGATAAGGGGGTGGCACAGGGGGTTTGGGTTTTCAACCCCTGTCTTGGGGATTCATTCAGGTGCTCGGTTTCCCTTTTAAAGACATAAAGGTTATGCTGGCCCCCCCGGGGTTGTTTCCTGCCTTGCACCCGGGGTTTTGGGATTGTCTCTAGGCCCCCGGGACCCTTGTTAATTGCGGTTGGGATAAAGGATGGATGGATAATGATAATAAAAAATTGTAAAAATAAAAAAGGGATATAGAAAAAATGAAAAGTTGCTAAAACGTTGTTTGTTCATCTTACACATGTTGGTAACAGGTATTAGTATCCCAAAAGTAGCTGTGTCAGTTTAAAAGGAGGCAAAAAAAACAAAAGTAAAAAAAAAAAAAATGGAAAAATATACATCCCAAAGGGCAAAGTCTTAGAAAGTTCAAGAAAGCAAAATTTTTTTGGGTAAAAATGGTTCCTCAGTCCTACATGTTTTTTTAGTTAAATTTTCCATTTCAATATCTTTTAAACTGAATGTTTTGTTCTGTTTGATTTGATATAAAAATATTGTCTTGAATCTACCTGGATTGGGGGCCATTTGATAAATGGACAGACACTTGCCTTTTGATCTTGGCATTATGACTCATCAAAAGGAACCAAATTTGAATATCTGCAGTTTGAATAAGGCAGGGTCCATCTCATACTCCTAATGAGGTTCTAATTTTTGGCACCAAATCCGAACACCTAATTCTAATTTTATGGATTTAAAGTAGTGGTAAATTCACAGATGTACTGACTTATTCCATTTATTAACTCTGTTTTTTTGTTAATTTAGATTATAGAATAATACAGCATATCAATTTTACCATGTGTCATTTGTTCATGTATCACCTTTATCTTAGGCTATTTTTGTAAGAAGATCTAATGTTTGCTTGTTCTAATATGTTGTACTTACTTTTTAAAAGTATGACTGCATATACCCCATTTTGTTAATACCCTGTATATATATACTGTATTATATTCCCATTAACTAAAAATGGAGCATGGTTGTATATATTTAGAATAAAAACAGCTTTACTACAATCCCAATTACAAAAACGTTGGGACACAATATAAAAAAAAACAGAATCCAATGATTTGCAAATCTATAAACCCATATTTTATTCACAATACAACTGAAAACAAATCAATTTCAGAGAAATATTAGCTCATTTTAAATATGAAGACAGCAACATATCTCAAACAAAGTTGGGACGGGGCAAAATTGGCTGGAAAAGTAAGTGGTACTAAAATAGACAGCTGGAGGAATATTTTACAACTAATTTGGTTACTTGTCAACAAGTCAGTAACATGATTGTGATATAAAAAGAGATCTTAGAGGCTGAGTCTCTCAAGTAAAAATGGACAGAGGTTCCTTTGGCAATGAACTGACCTATAAATTGTTGAACAATTTCAGAATAATGTTCTTCAATGTAAAATTGTGAAGACTTTGAATATGCTCATCATCTACGGGACATAATATCATCAAAAGATTCTGAGAATCTGGAGAAATCACTGTGAGCAACAGACAAGGCCAAAAATCAGTATTGGATGCCCATGATCTGTAGGCTGTAAGGCAGCACTGCATTAAAAAAAAGGCATGACTCTGTCATGAAAATCATGGCATGGGCACAGGAACACTTCCATAAATCATTGCCTGTGAACAAAGTTTGCTGTGCCATCCACAAATACAGGTTAAAGCTCTATCAGGCAAAGAAGAAGTCACATATGAACATGATCCAGAAGCTGTCATCTTTTCTGGGTTTAAAAACTCATTTAAAATGGACTGAGGCAAAGTGGAAAACTGTTCTGTGATCAGATGAATCAAAATTTTAATTATTTTTGGAAAACATGGATGCCGTGTCATACAGACTAGTTTTAATGGAGCCACTACATCGAGCTTCTCTCAATGTCATCTTATAAATTTGATGTTAGCTGGTCTAAAATGTTTTCCACAATTACACTTGACTTACTTATCTGTAATTTTGTGGCAGAATTACAATATAGATGTTACAATGTCTTTGTTTTAATCCATGTGTGTAAATTTTAAGGGTGGAACCAAATCAAATGTAATTAACTAGTGGTCAGAAATAACTTTATTTAATGGAGTAATATTTACATTTTGAACTTCAACTCTATGAGTTATAAATAAATCTAATGTGTCGTTATGATTATGAGTTGAACCTTGACAATCTGACAAAATCTTATTGAATTTAATAAATAAGTAAAACATTTGCTAAAAGTGTTAGTTTCCAAATCAATGTGTACATTAAAATCCCTTATGAACACTACATGATCATAATTTTAGCCAAATCAGTCATGAACAATGAATATAGCCTGGTGGTCTGTACACTAGCACTACACTTGTACTGGAATCCATTTTTAATATTTAAAATGAGTGCCTCAAAAAATGTGAAGTCGTCTACATTTTTAGAAGCAGTTTGCATTATGTCACCATGAATTATTCTAAGGCCACCACCTTCACCAGTATGTTTAGATGTATGAAAGAATGTGTATCCATCTGTTTATACTTAAGATAGTGGAACAGTGTCAGATTTACTAAGCCAGATTTCAGTGAGAAGACACAAATCAGATTTTGCACTTAATATAATATTATTTGCCCAAGCAGCTTTACTTCTAAGAGAGCAAATGTTTAATAAGCTGCATTAAAACTACATAGAGGCTTCTGAACTGGTAATCTATTTCATGTTTTAATTTGAACTAAGTTATTATTATATGTGCCCCTGGTGTAGGATATGGTTTTATCTCTTGGTCTAATTATACAGCTTATTTTTTGGTTATTAAGTAATTTAAGGTTTGCATCAGGACTAACTTATAAGTTGTCCCAAAACAGGAATAGGTAACAGATACATGATGATAACAGATGGGATAAACAACAGCCTATGATTTAAGATCATAAGACTGTGGTATGGATGGTGCTTTGAACAGTAAGCCAGTATTGTTAAAAGATTCCTTCCAGTTAGAATGAAGAACAACTCAGCAGTGAAGGAACACAATCTGCTATAAATCCACATCATCCCCCTCTATATATCTTGCAAGGGACCAGACACAATTCAATTCTAACCTTTTCTTTTTGCTTTAGTGCATACAGAGATGAAGTTCCCCTTTAATACAGATTGCTGCAAGTAAATATCATTAGTGCCAGCATGCAGCAATAAGGTAGATACTTTATCGTCGGTGAGAAGATACAATTTAGCCTCTATGTCGATATCTTTGCCCGGAGCCATTTTAACATTAACTGCTGGATTAACATAGTTTGGAATTCTAACATTCCAAACTATGGAATCCTAATTATGAGCACTTTTAATGTTTCTCAGAATCCCCAAGCATGCTATAAGAGTGCCGGAATCTGTTCTGGGTCTGAATAGGTGACCTGGATGCTGAGATACTAAGCTTTGGCTTCTTAGACCCTGTCTCACTATTACCCACTTACCTGATCAGAAATAGCCAATTGTCTAAAAAAAACTGAGTCAATATAATTTTCAGTTTGCCTATTACTATCAGAGTTCCTAGCATGGTCCTCCAATTCTTGCATTTTCCCAACCAACTCTAAATTAACTAAGCAGTTTTGGCATGTGAAGCTCTCCATTTTGTCAGACGGAAAACCTGAACTGTACATGCCCAGGGCACAAACATATAAATGTGCCCTCAATGGGCACAGAACAGATACAACTTATACTCAAGCGCTGACTTCATCTATATCCCTTTCTGCAGTAGCTTCAGTGCTTTCTGCATTAAGCTGAATCACTAGGAGACCGCTGGCTTTAAGCTTTCACCACCCACTAGATGATTGACTTTGCACCCGTTGGATGTCAGTTTTTCTCCAGTTGAACTTACCTGAGGATTGACTTTGCACTTCGTTGGATGTCAGCTTTTCTCCAGTTGAACTCACTAAGGATTTGATTAGTTTTGGTTATTCTTTTCTGTTGCTTGTAAAGACCTACCTGCGTGTTTGAGATGCCACTCGATGCTCTCTAAGGACAACCAACTCCTGTTCAACCTGCCAGATACCTAGAGATCCTCAGAGGCCATCTTTCTCACAATTCCAAGACTAGCTATATTAGTCTTTGTTAGCGCTACATTCAGCTTTTGTCTCTGTCTCTCTCTCTCTTTCCCCTCACTTGGCCTCTTTAGTGACCTCCATTGTTCAATGCACTCATATCTCACTAAAACACTCACCTTTTCCTCTTTCTTCCATTTCACTAAACATAACTGTAACTGTATTCTTAGCCTATCCCTTACAAAATTGCCAAATAGTCAACTTGGCTCTTCATTTACTACACTGCACTTTTCTGTTGTTCTTTAATTACATAAATATTAAAGGGATTCTCTACCCAAAATGATATATTTTTCAATTTGTTATTTACCGTGTGTTTTGTAGTGATAACTAAGAAAACTATGGGAAATAACTTGGACCTGCAAGGAGCCAGTACTGAACAACAGCAAACAATATGGAAAGGTCCATGAAATGAATCTCAAGTTACAAATGTTACATTATCCATGTGTTGTATATCCAATTGTATATTAACAGCATCCTAAATGCATGCATTTGTTTTACAGATGGCAAATAAGATGTTAGGTGACATATCACGATGTGTGAAGTATAAGTCAAGGGAAATTATGCTTAAGTCTAATACACTGGTGAGGCCACACCTGGACTACTTTGCTCAGTTTTGGTGAAAAAAGTCATAGTAGAGTTAGATAAAGTTGAGAGAAGTGCAACTAGACTATACACTACATTTGTATAGAAGATATTTTAGATCATTCATGTTGTCACCTTGTATAATTACGGAAGCGTATTAGGGCCACGATGAAAAAAAAAATATGGACGCAGTGAAGAAAAAATCTAATCCAAATTAAAGTTCTACATGTTGACTTTATTCTCGACATTTCCACTTTATTCTCGCCATTTATGTCGGAATTAAAGTCGAATTTCCACTTTATTCTAGTAGATTATTTTTGTCAGTAGAATGTCGCAAACTAAACTTCATCTTAAAATTAATGTTTAATTTACTAGATTTTCTCAAAACCCTTCATAAATTCATGTAGCACATTAAACGCTTTATATTAAGTGTTCCCCGTCCCAGTTTTAATTCTCTATGCACTTCTAAACTGACTTCCTCTTGCACTGATAGGCTTAGACAGCTGATACGCACATTGACTTCATGATATTCCTGCTCTATGAACATTCAGAACACTAAGATAAATACTTGATATCTTCTTCACGATGAACTGCATTAAAAGCATGTATTAAATATGGGTGGCAGAGGCACGGTAGCTGGCTGTAGTGCTGCTCCCTGCATTAAGGGGTCCCCAGGTGTATGTTCAGTGTAGAGAACTTTATGGCAGGTGTGACGAGGCTCCAAAAAACTGGATATATGGATGGGTATCACAGTGGTTTATCTGGAATATCGTGTAAATGTTGGGTTCGTGATGTGGTGGTCGGAGGTACAATGCAGAGTTCAATGGATGTTCTTCTGAGCTGGCTTTCTTATTGCATGCATGTGTCTCTTTCTGACGTCACTCCAGTTCCTATCCTTGCTTTTTCTTTCTGCACATAACCAATCACCACACGATAAACGTCTTTGTGAAATTAAAACAAATTAAACTTAGAACCCTCAGAGTTTTGGGATTTAAAAATTTTTACAGATCTTAAAATTTTTAAAACCAAGGGGGAATTTTGATGGCGGGGGGTTTTATTTTGCTGCTTTTTTTTCCCCCCCCGGGGTTTTCATTTTTTCGGGTTGGGTCTACTTTAGTTTTTTTCGACATGTTAAGATGTGGGGTTTTTATATTATTATTGACCCTGCTACTTTATGTTTTGAAATTTTTCCCCAAACTCAAGTATTTTGGCCCCAAAATTTAAAGGATTTACCCCAAGCCCCCCACGGAATGTTTTGGGATGGGTTAAATAATGATGGCAAAATTAAACATTATAAAAAATTTTTTTAAATTTTGAAAACTCAATCCCAGGCCCCGGGCCCTCACTCTTTAATTTTTTTAAGTTCTGAAAACTCTGAGGTCAATTTTTAAAACCTGTTTTAATTTCACAGAGACTTTTATTTTTGGGGGTGATTTTTAAAAATGGAAAAAAAAAAAGCAAGGATAGAAACTGGAGGTTTGTAGCCAGATAATAAAACACTCATGCAAAAAAAAAAACCCCGCCGAAAACATCCTTTGGGAATTCTCGTTCGTCTCCCCCCTTATTTATTTCACTTTTCCCATTAAACCAACACATCCGGTCCTTTTTGGAAACCTGCCCCCCTTAAAGTTCCTCCCTGAACCCCGGGGGACCCCCTTTTGAAAACGCCCCAACCCCCCCGGGTTTTGACGCCACCCATGTTAATTTCTTGTTTTTAATCTTTTCTTCGTGAAAAAATTATCAATATTTTTTTATTTCTAAATTTTGAAAATCCATAAGTCAATGCAGGGGTACCCCGCCTTTTCTGAAGGGGTCGTTTGGCCCCATAAGTTCAACGGGGGGAACCAATAAAAAAACATTTATTTTTGTGCTCTTTTAATTTTAGGGCGGGTTTAAAAATTTAAAATAATTTTAAACAAAAAATAAACTTTTATAAAAAAGGGTGGAAATTTTCCATTTTTAATTATAGGCATGGGGCTTCTGTCAAAATGAATTAGAGCTGTCAATCATTAATGATTTGACCTTTTTCCCGCCCAGGGCGCCACCCGAACCCCGGCCCCACGGGCCTTTAAAGACCGGAAGCCCCCCCCGCCGCCTCCTGAGGGCTTTACCGGGAATTTCCCCCCCGCCCCCCCCGGGACCCCCGGGGCCCCGGGGGTTGGGTTAAGGTTTCCCCGCCCCCCACCCCCCGCTCCTTGAACCCCCCCGGCCCCTGTTTGGGTTCCATAAACTGTCAAGGGTCTGTTTGGGATGCCGGGTTTGGTTTGGGAACCCCCCGGGATTACCTGCCAGGTAAATTAACCAGCCCAACGGACCATGGGGCCGGATGTCTGCCCGCTTTTAAACCCCGCCACCCCCTCCCGAAATTTGGCCAGGCCTTTCCCGGCCTAAGCTCGGACTCCCCAGGGCATGGGAAAAAACTCAGGCACCGGGCCGCCCCGAAAAACCCAAAACATCCCCGGGGACCCTTTGGGACCCCCCCTCCGGGCAAAAAACTACCCCCAGCCTAAAGTCCCCAGCCCCCCAGGATTTTCCCCACCCTGCCGCCTAAAGGGACTGCCCGGCCTCTGGTCCAAGCAGCCCCCCGATGGATGGCCTCCCGCATAAAAATTCCCCCATACTTACCGGCCCTGGAAAGGGCCATATAAAAAACCAAACTTTTTGTTCTCATCTTGGCTTCAAACTGGCCGCTTTTTTTACCCAAATCTCACACAAAGATAAAAAAACTGTCAGATCAAATACCCTTTGGGGGGAAAAACACCTGGCCCGGGGGGGCCCCCCTTTTATTTTTTTTCCCCCCCCCCCCAAAAAAAAAAAATTTTTTTTTTAAATTTTTTAAAAAAAAAATTTTAAAATTTTAAAAAAGAAAAATTTTTTTCCCCTTTTAAAAAAAAACGGGGAAAAAAAGGGGGAAACCGGGGGGCCCCCTTTTTTCCCCCCCCTCAAGGGGGGTAATTGGGGGTTTTCCCCCCCTTTTCCCCCTTTTTTTTTTTGGGGGGGGTTTTTTTTTTTTTTTTTCCGGGGCCCCCCAAAAAATCTATCTTTTCTTTTTTAAATTTTTTTTTCCTTTTTCCCCCCCCCCCCCGGGGGCCCCTTTGGGGGGAAAAAAAAGGGGGAGGGGTTTTTCCCCAAAAACCCCCCTTTTTTTTTTTTCCCCCCGGGGGCTTTCCCCCCTTTAGGGCCCCCCCGGGGGGGGGCCCCCGGGGGGGGGGTTTTTTTTTCCCCCCCAAAGGGGTTTTCCCCCCCCTTTTTTTAAAAATTTTTTTTTTAAACCCCCCTTTTTTTTAAAAAGGGCCCCCCCTTTTTTTTTTTTTTAAAAAAAATTTTTTTTTGGGGAAAAAAAAAAAAAAAATTTTTTTTTTTTAAATTTAAAAGGGCCCCAAAAAAAAAATTTTTTTTCCCCCAAAAAAAAAATTTTTTTCCCCAAAAAATTCCCCTTTTTTCCCCCCTTTTTCCCCAAAAAAAACCAAAAAAAAAAAATTTTTCCAAATTCCTTTCCTTTTGGGAAAAAAAATTTTTGGTTTTTTTGGGGGGGAAAAAAAAAACCCCCCCCCCCCCCGGGATGTTTAAAATTTCTTTTTTGAAAAAAAAAATTTTTTTTTCCCACTGTGGAAAAATTTTTTTTTTTTTTCATTTTTTTACCAAAAAAAAAGGAAAAAACCTTTTTTCCCCCCCTTTTTTGGGGGTTTTTTAAAAAAATTTTTTTTTTAAAAAAAAATTTGGTTTAAAAAAAAATTTTTTAAAAAAAGGGGTTTTTTTTGTTTAAAAAAATTTTTTATTTAAAAAAAAAAAAAGGGGGTTTTTTTTTTTTTTTTTTTGGGGTTTTTTTTAAAATTTTTTTTTAAAAAACCCCCTTTTTTTTTAAAAATTTTTTTTTTAAAAACCCCCAAAATTTTTTAAAATTTTTTTTTAAAAAAAAAAAACCCACAAAAAAAAATAAAATTTAAAAGGTTTTAAAAAAAAAAACCCCCCCTACTTAAAATTTGGGAAAAAATTAAAAAAAAAAAGTTGGTTTTAAAGGGGTTTTTAAAATTAAAATTTTTAAAATTGCGAAATTAATAATGTTAAAAAACCCTTTAAAAACAAAAAATAATATCTATTCCCCTTTTTCAGTTTGGGGGGCTAAAAAAAATTTTTTTAGGGGGTTATAATTTAATTAAAATTCATTTTAATTATAATTTGAAAAAAATCATCAAAACAAACTTTTCATTAAAATATTAAAAAAGGGTTTTTCCCATACCCCCTCTTTTAAAAAAAAGGGGTTTTGGGGGAAATGTTAAAGACCATTTCCCTTAGCTAAACCCCGTAGGGCCTGCGTAAAAACATTTTAAATAACTATTTCCCGAAAAACCTCATCCCATCATTTTTACCCGACCCCCCGGGCCCTTTTACCACAAAATAAAGCAGGTTCAACCCCCAGGGGAAGGTTGGAAAAACCAAAAAAAAAAACCCCGGACACCCCTTTGCCAAAAAGGGGGCCCGGCGGGAGCCAAATTTGGGGGATTGTTGTACCCCAAAACGCCCCCTTTTGGGCAGGGGAGTCCCTTTTAACCCCTCCCCTTTTTAACTTTCCCTAAAAATTTATTCCCCCCCGGGGCCCTCTTTTTAATGGGGTTCCCCCAAAAAAAAGGGCCCCCCGCCCTCAATAATAAAAATGTTTGGTTATTCATTTTTGATGTATAATATAATGAAATATAATGAAATTAATAAAATTTTTTTTAAAAAAAAAAAAGAGAAGCAGTGTTTTTGATTTTTGGATCTGATTTTTTTTTTGCAGTCATTTCTACCCAGAGCCCTTTGGGCGGAAAACTCTGTAAATATTTTCTTTAAGGTTTTGGATTTATGGGTGCCGGCCTAGGGATTTAATCTTTTTCCCCCCCAACAATAAAAAAAGTTTTTAAAAAAGCCTTTGCTCGATAAAAAGGGAACCCCCAAAAAGTTTTAAAAAATTTTAAAAGGGGGGAAAGGGGGTTAAAAACCCCCTTTCCCCGGGGCCCGGGCCCCCTTTGGGGGGGCCCCGGTTGTGCTCTTTTTTTTTTTTTTTTTTTTTTTTTTTTTTTTTTTTTTTTTTTTTTTTTTTTTTTTTTTTTTTTTTTTTTTTTTTTTTTTTTTTTTTTTTTTTTTGGGGGGGGGGGGGGGGGGGGGGGGGGGGGGGGGGGGGGGGGGGGGGGGGGGGTAAAATCGGGTTTACCCCTTTTTAAATAAAGCGGGATTTCCCGGGGTTTTCCCCTTAATTCCCCAAAAAAATTTTTGGCAAAATTTTTCAGTAAAATAAATGAAATTTTAAATGAAAAATTTAAAGAATTTTTTGGGGTTTTTTTTAAAAATTAAAGAAAAAACCCCCTTGTTTAAAAGAAGTTCTGTTTTTTTCGCTTGGACACCATTCGGTTTTTGGGGACGGGTTTTTCTAAAATATACCCAAACCCAAGATAAAAACCCAATTTCTGACTCCTTTTAAATGGGATAATGCCATTTAATTTCTCTAAACTAAAATCTGTTTTTTCAAGTTTTTTCCCAGCCCGGTAATTTAACCCCCTACTTAAACCCAAAAAAGAGATTCTTTTTTTTAAATCCAGGATAAAATTGGAATTTTTTAAACTTTTTTGAACAAATACTTTTTTATATAAAAATTTTTTAAATTTTTCCCGTTTTTAAAGGGTTTTATTTAAAATTTTGTTTTTGGGTTTCCAAAGTTTTTAGGAAAAAATTTTGCACCTTTACCCCCTTTTTTTTTTTTCCTTTTTGGGGGGCCCCAAAAATTTTTAAAAACTGGGCTTGGGGTTTTTTTTAAAATTAAAGTTTTTAGTTTGTTTGTTTTTTTCGTAAAAAAAAGTTGTTTTATTTTTTAAAAAATAGAAAATTGTTTTTTATTCTCTTTTTTTTTTTTGGCTATTTTATTAAAAAAAAATTTTTATCTTTTACTTTTAATTTAAAAATTTTTTATCAAAGGTTTTTAAAAATTTGGGTTTTGGGTTTTAAATTTTTTTTTTCAATTTTAAAATTCTTTTTTTAATCTTCGCCCTTTTTACTTCTTAGGGAGCCCAAAAATTTAAAAACCCTTGTTGTGGGGTTTATTTGAAAACACTGGGGGTTTTAAGGAAATTAAAGGTTTGGGGATTGGGCCAAATCGGGGGTTTTTTTTTTATTTAAAAAAGTTTAATCTTCTTTATTTAAAGTTTTTTAAAAAGGATTGGGGTTGTTAAAACTTTTGGGGGTTTTTTTTTCCTTTTAAAAAGGTTTTCCCAGGAATAAAAAGGGTTTGGTTTTGGGGGCAGCCCCCCTTTTGGAAAAAAGCCGGGGTTTTGGAGCTTCAGGGTGGAATTTTTGAAAATTTTTAAACTGTGACCAAAAAGTTTTTGGTGTTTGTTTTTCTTTCTTAATATGGGTTAAGGCCAGGAATTTTTCAGGTTTTTCCCTTTTTTTAGCCCAGGGGCCGAGCCGCTTAGCCCATTTTTTTTTTTTAGAAGGGTAAAAATGAAACCGTTTTAAAAAGATAAACATTTTCAAAAATTTGTCAAAATTTTAAGGGACAGGGGAGTTAAAACTTTTGGGGGCCAAATGAAACCCACACGCCCTTAAAATAAGGGCCCTAAATTTTTTCTTTGGGTTTAAAAAACAACTGGCTTTACAATTTTAAACCAAATGAAAAGGCAGCCTGGGGCTTTAAAGGGGTTGGGGAAAACTTTTTTAACTTTGGGCGGGTTTGGGCCCCGTTTTTTGGGGGCGGTTTTTATTAAAACCCCTTTTTGTAAATTTTTCGGTAAAAAGGGAACAAAATTTTGGATTTTAAAGAAGGGAACTGACTAAAAGGGGCATGGTGCCAAAATAAAAAAAAGAATAACCCCCATAAAGGGAGGATTACAATTTAAAAAACAGTTTGATGTAAAAAACATTTCAAATAAAAAATTGCTTTTGAAGCCGGTTTTAAAGTCTGAATGTGTCTTAAAGAGTTCATTTTTTAAATAATAACTTAAAAATGAAAATTTAAAAAAATATTAAATCGGGAATAAAACACGGGGAGTATCATTTAAGGGTTTCAATTGGGGTTGGATTATCAAGAAAGGGGATCTATTTATAAGGTTTATTTAATTTGGTTATAAACAAAATGATTTTTGGGTTTTGTTTTGAAAATGAACAAAAATTTGATTTTAAGAATTAGAATCGGGGCTGAAAAAGGGGTATTTTTTCGGATGTCTGTTTTTTTTTTAACCGAAAAGGGAAACCCCTGGTGGGGAAATATCCCAAACCTATAAAAAAAATGAACAATTCCGGACATCTTCCAAATAGATATAATCTAAGATATTTTAGAATATGCCCCAAAGGTACAAACCCCCCATGATTCTGAAAAAAAGGGTCCCACTTCTTTTGTCCAACCCCGGGTGCAAAGGATCTTGTAAGGGAGCCCAAAAAAGTTTCTAATTTTTTACTCTTAAGGGGCCCAAATATGAGGGGGAGACCCCTTTGGGTCCGGGTAAGGGTTAACCGGTCATGGGACATGATTTTAAAAATTTTCCCAATTTGGGTTTTTCAAATGAGATAGGACGAGTCGGCGTGTTTTTGGGTACAATGTTTTCACTATTCTTAACACCTTCCGCTGGCCCTTGGGTTTTTTTATTAAGTACCTTTTTTTCCCCGAATAAGAGACATCCATAAAAAGGAAATCTTGACAGTTTTTAATCCGAATCGGGCCCGGGTGGGAAAGTGGTTCCCCAAAAGGGTATAAAAAATTTTTTCCCAACGAACCCTTATCCCCCTTTTGAAAGAAATTTATTTTAAAAAAATCAATTGTTTTTTTTGGGTCACAAAAACAATCTGAAAATTCAGGAGGTTTTCCAACCATTAAAAACAACAATGGGGGATTAAAAGCCGAAAAAACATGGGATCTCCCCCCAGAACTTTCCCAGTTCAGACACTTCACCCGGTTTTTAAGGGTATACCTGGAAAAATCTTAAAGTTCCATCAAAACCTATCAGGCCCAGAAAAGGGCTTTTTAGGGGGAATGCCCAGCTATTTCAGTTTTTTGAAAAAAAGAGTGGAGTATCGGGATGGCTTTGGACGCAAATTCCTAAATAGAATGTTCTTTTTTTCCATCGCCCCCCGGCATTTTTGTAAAAAAGGTTAGAAAAGTTCAGAAAGATGTGGAAAAAAGCCAGTCTTGATCCGGGCCCCCCTGAGCCCGGTTTGTGGAAAAAAAAAGACAGTGGGGCTGCTGCTGCGGGGAAACAGTCTCAAACAGCCCCTTAGGCTGTGTCTGGGGGGCGGGCCCGGGCAAAATCCCTGCTGGTATTTTTAGGTCCCGACCGTTATTCTACCCGGCAGGGGCCGCCCCCCCTTTTGGTTTTCAGACCCTTTTCGAAATGTTTCCCCCAGGGTGGGGGTCCGCCCCAAGGGGCCATCCCCGCATAATCCCACCCTTTGGGGGTTTTATTTTTCCAAAACGGCCCGGGGCCCTTTCCCCGGGGTTGCCCCGGCCTCTTTTTTTGGCTGGCCTGAATGGTCTCCTCAGCCCCCTGCTGGGAAACCCCCAAAAACATCATTGAGCAGGTAAAAAAATGTCAGGTCCCGCCCCGGTTCTCCGGGAAACTATCAACCAATATAGATCACCAGGGGCAGAAAAAGGCCCCCTAGATCTGGGCAGTTAAAAGGATAAGATGGCCCCGGCTGGGGGGTTGCAGGCTGGCTTTTTGGGCTTAAGTATTTGGGGGTTGGGCCCAGTACCCTTCAGGTCAAAACGGGCCCATTGTAGGGGGCCGCCTTCCGTGGGACCATTGTGGCTGATGGGGAACAAAAAGGGAGATGCTAAAGAAACCCCGTTAAAAACCCACGCCGTTAAAAAACTTTTTTAACTTTTAAAACCCCCCCCCTCCCCGGGCCCTGATTGGTTTAAAAAAACTGTCAAGAGCCGTGGATTTCTTTATTCGGGTCAGTAAAAGGTTTTGCATAAAAAACCCCTAAGGCCCTCAGGGTTAGGGAAAAGTGAATAGTGAATACATTAAAGAGAATACAGAACACAAAACCCCTTTGGGGCCCCTATCTCTTTTTAAAAAAAACCCGGGTTGAATTCTAAAACATCTGTCCTATGAGGGGGTTTAAACCCCGGCGGACCCAGGGTTTAGATCCCCATCATATGGACCATTACAGGTAAAGATTGGGTTTTTTGCGGGGGCCCCAAAAATTTTACGGGCCCAAGCACCCACAGGAATTTGGGACAAGGGAAGTGAAGCCCCCTTTTGGTTTCAGAATCAGGGGGGTTTAAAGCCCTGGGGTCATATTCTAAAATATCTTAGATTATATCTATTTAGTTAGATGTCGGCACTGTTCATTTTCAACATAGGTGGTATTTTTCCCCTTAAGGGGGCTTTTGTAAAAAGGTTAAAATAAAACAGACATCCGGGGATACTCTTTGTACCCTTGTTTTCTAATTCTTAAAGCTCAAATTAGACTTTTTTCAAAAAGCAAAATCCCAAAACCAAACTTTTTTAAACCCTTAAAAAAAACCTTATAAATAGATCCCGGTGCGTAATTTTAACCCAAATTGATATCATTAAATGATACTCCTGTGTTTTTTTTCAGATTTAATTTTTTTTAATTTGCTTTTTTTAAGTTATTATTTTGAACTCTTTAAGAAAATTCAGACTATTCCAGATCGGATGTAAAAAAAAGCTTTTATTTATTTGAAATTTTTTTATACATCAGGGCAGTTTTCAAATTGTAATCCCCATTTTTTCATGTTTTTATTTATTTTTTATTTATTCTTTTTTGGCCATGTCCTTATTCGTCTAGTTCATATTCAAAACCCCAATATTTAATGTTCTTCCTGAATCGGGGGGAAAACAAAAACCTAACTTTTAGTCCCAGGTAAGATTCAAAAATGTATGTTTAAACCCATACTAGCCAATGTTAAAAAAAATTTTTTCCCCAACTCCGGGAAATTGGAACTCCTAAAAGGGAAAAATTTGGGGGGTTTAACCCCCGGCACGGGGGTTCTTTTTGTGGTTTTTGTTGAGCTTGGGGTGACCCGGGGTTTAAGATTTTTTTTAATCTCCTCTGTGACTTAGTATTTGTACATTTTTTGTTTTTTCTGTCTTATCTTTTGTGAAAAGGGAAAATCAATGTTTCCCTTTTGGGGAAAAATAATGTCTAAACTTAACTCTGCCCCTATTTAATCCCCACCAAAAACCCCGGTCCTTGGGCCCCGTATTCAAGAAGATTGGGGACTTTTTGACTCTTGGAATCCGGTTTTAAAATTAAGTCCCCCTTCCCTTTGGGAATTTCTACTAAAAAACCCAAGGGGGCCCCCAAAAAAGAAGGGGAAAACAGTTTTCAATGAAAACCCCCCGTATCCTGGACTACCTAAAAAAAAAATAAACTCACAGTTTTAGTAAAATTTTAAAAACCTTGTGCTAATACATATAATACAGTGGTTTTGGGAACTAAAAAAAATTTTCCATCCGATTTTTCGGTTAAAACCTAATCCTCAGCCCTGTAGTGTACAGGCTCCTATAACCCACTACAAAACCCCTTTTTATTTTTTAGGGAAAACTGTTTGGGAAAGGGTTTCCCAAACATTCACAGAATTTCTAAAACTTTGTATTATACAAAACCCCTGACTTCCAAAATGGTTTTCCTTTTTGATGAAAAAACTGTTTTAAATTAAAGCCTGAACAAGATAAATTTTTTCTAATCATCATATAAAATGTTTGTAAATAAAGAGAGGCTAAATACAATTTAAACCACCTTCTATTTCAGAAAAATAAATATAGAGATAGATAAATGTAAAAACAAGTAGGAAAATAAAATATAAAATTATCAGGAGAATAAATCGGTTTTTTTTTGATTAGCAGGCCAAAAAACGGGCCCTTTGAAAAAGAATAATGTTTTTTGGGTTTTAAACGGAGCTTTGGGGGGCGGGAAAAAATATAGGCAGAAGTTTTAAAATGTCTCCCCCGTTCCTTTAGGGACTTTATAAGGCCTTTTTATTTTTAAAAGGGGAATTTTTAAAAAATTAAAATTCTATGCTTTGTTTTTGGGGGGGATGTGATCGAAAGGGTTTTATGCTTCCCAAAGATCAACCTAGGAAAAAATTTTTGGGAAAAAAGGGCAGAACTCTTTTGGAAAAAAGGATTTTTCTTATAATGTTTTTAAAAAAACCCTTCTAAAAAATTTTAGATGCTTTTCATGTTTTAAAACAACCCTTTATTTTTATTTTGGGTTTCTGAACTGTATTTTTGTTCACTAAACTTTTAGTGTTTTAAAGAATTAAAATATCTGATCATTAGTTTAAAGAAGAAAGGGGGAATTAAACTCTGCTATTTTGTGAGCTATAAACCAGGGGTTTTTCGAGGGGGCACAGCATGAGCTAAAGGGTGCTGATTTTAAAAACATGAAATTTTTGTTAAAGGGGGCTTGGGGGGGGCAAAAAAAGGGTTTTTTACATCCCCCGACTATGGTTAAAACCCCACACCTCCTCCGCCTCCTGTGCATTCTTTAAATCTCCTTTAAAGCACAAGTGTATTTACAGAGGTTTTTTGTCCAAAGGCTCCTAGGTGATAGAAATGAGCTCAACAAAACACAAAAAACACTGATCTGGAAAAACCAAAACACGTGGAATCTGTCTCTCAGTGGTGTTGGGTTACTTTTAAAAAAAACTTCAATATTTAATTTCAAAATGAATAACCCAAAAATTTTATATAGTGTAAAGGACGGCAGGATTTGGGGGGGTATCTGGGGGCCCGTTCATTTGGCCCTTGGGTGCAAGCCCCATAAACCCTTGGAGGCCCCAGAAGGGGAAAAGGAGTTTTTCAGGCAGAAATGTTAAAAAAAGACAAAGGGGTTGGGGGCACGAGACTGCTCCATCCCAAAAGGGATAGGGGTCCCAAAATTTTTGGGGTTTTTACATGACCCCAATCCTAACAAATTTGAGTACCCGCCGGGGGGGTTTTTAGGGTCCCCAGCAGGGGGGGGGCTTTTAAAAAGGGGTGGCCCGTTTGGGGTTTGGGGAACTTAACCTCCCGGTTTCCCCCCCCAAAAGGGGTGCTTGCAGAGCCTGACTTTCCCTTTTTGTGTGTAAAAGAGAGCAGGGGGGTGCTGGGGGGGGCCCAAAAGCTGACTGGGACTGCCCCGGTCTTTTCTCTGGGAAATCAACTTCATTGCTAAAACTGTTTTTTTGCAGAGGGCCGGGGAATGTTTTTATTTGCGAATTGGGGAAAACCCGTGCGGGAAATACCCCCCCTGAGCCATTTGGGGGCCCTTTCCCCAAAATGTTTTTTAGGGTCAGCTGGAAAATACCTGTATTTAGAATGTGGGGTATTTGAATGAAAAAGGTCTTTTTTAATCGATTTTATACAAATTACTCAATGTTAATTCAAAATTAACAACCCAGGCTACATTTTTTGGGGCGCCCCCAAAAGGGATTTAAAAGGGGAAATTTCATATTATTTAACTATGTGTGATTTTTTAAAAAGGGCTGTTCTAACAGTTATCCTTTTAAACTAATCTTTAAAAAACCCCTTTAAATTTAAAAAATCCATCCTTATGGGAGGAAATCCCCGTGTTACACTTTTTTTTTATTTTATGACATGGTTTTACCTATGATCACTTTTGCCCGTCATGGAGCTCTTTTAATTAACCGATGTTACAGGGTTGGGGGAAATGAAGAACTATTTTTTGAAGGGGAAAATGTTTTGGAATAAGTAAAGGTATAAAAGGGGGAAAAATGTCCCCAAACCCCCCTTACAAAAAAAAATTATAATTGGGGTTTTCTTTTTTTAACTTTTTAATTAAAAAAAGTAAAAAGATTTCAATTTTCACCTGTGTAAATAGAAATAATTTCCCGTTTTTTTAGTTGGGGAAAAAAATATCTAAAAATTTTGGGGTTTTGGGAAAATAGAATTCTTTTTCTGACCCAAAAATGGGGAAGGTAGAAAAACCCGCTTATTTTAAAAACTCCGTTGGGAAAAGCAAAGGGGGTATTTGAGAGGTTTTGTCAAAAAGGGTCCAGGTATAGAAATGAGCTAAAACAAAAACAAACGTGGAATCCGCTCTCTTAACCAAAATACTTCAATTTTTATTATACTTACAAAAGGGGAAAACCCAAAAATGCTATATAGTGTAAGGGGTGAAGGGAAATGGGGGCCCTCAAAATTCAGGACATGGTTATTACTCAGCCAGGAGGGGCAAAAGTAATTAAAAATTAGGGTTTTGGGTTTTTTGTTTAAAGGTCCTTTTTTCTGATTTGAAGGGCCGGTTAAAACCCCCAAGGTTGGGTCTTATTTTTATGTAACATTTTTTATATGACCAATCAGCCCGGGGTAGGCGTCTCAAAGGGATTTAAAAAGGGGAATTTTCCCTTTATTTAACGGTGATTTTTAAAAGGGGTGGGAAATAGCATTTCTCCAAAATTTTTTGCTAATTTCCCAAAACCCTTAACCCTTTTAAAAAACCATCGGCCGAGGGGCTCGGCCCAAGAATGGCCAATTTTGGGGGGGAGGGGGATTTACAGACACGTTGAAAAGGGGAAACTCCAAAAGGGGGTCACCCCCCCGGGGAAAGGGTTTTTAAGCACACAACTATGGGCCACACAGCCCCGCCACAGCAAGGGGCTCCCCTGTTTCCCCGGAGAGAGAAAAAGAGACAGAGCAAACAGGCCCCTTTAAGGGGGGCTCTAAAAGCGGGGGTGCTTTATTTCTTTTAAAAAGCTCCCTTCTAAAAATGTTTTTAGGGTCTGCCCGGGGAATGATTCGGTTTGGTTTAGGGAATTTTTTGTGAGATGGAAAAAGGGGGTGGACCTGTAAGTGATAAAACAAAAATGGAAGATAAATTTTTGGGTGTTAATTTCCTTTGATAGGGCCCAAAAAAATGGGTTCGCTTTTTTTTACAGCACTTTCGAAGTGGCTGAAATGGTGGGGGAAAACCCCCGGGGTGGGGCCCGATCCGGGGCCCCGAAAAAGGTGGGCCCCGACTGACTCAGACTGTGTCTTTTAAACTGGGTTTGGGGTTTTTGGGAAAAGGGAAAATAAAAAAAAGCGGGGGTTTCGGGAAAAAATCTTTAATGGGTCCATCTTTTAAAAAAGTGATGGAACAAAATGCTTGGGTTTCTGGGGTTTTGGGAGGGAAGTTTGGGGGTAAAATCTGGGTTTTACCGGGAAGGGGGGGAAGGGCCACCGTCCCGGGGGCTCCCCCGCTCAGACCTTTTCTTTGATCGACAGTTTTTTCTTTTTTGGGATGGATAAAAGCAGCTTGATTTAATTTGAAGCCAAGATGAGAAAAAAAAAGCTTTTTTTATAAGGTTTTCAAACTGGCCGGGGGAAAAAAAGGGGGGGGCTGGGGTGTTCGGGGCCCTTGTGGATGCTTGGGGCCCGGGGGGGGCGTCCCTTTAGGTTCGGAGGGAAAAAAACATCCCCGGGGCCCGGGGGAATTTTTAGGGGGTGGTCTGAACCCCTTAGGACAGACCCCAGGGCCCGCCCCGGGTTTTGGAAAGGGGGGGCCGGGGCAGCCCCAAAAGTCTGGGGGTGTTTGGGGCAGGCCCCCCGGGGATTAAGGGGTTTTACGGCATGCCCCCGGGTTTTTGGAGCTTTCTAGGTAAAGGCTGAACACGCCGGGGGGTTTTTTTTGGGGGGGGGGGCCGGGTTCAAACAGCGGCCGACATCCGCCCCCCGGTCCGTTGGGCAGTTTATTTCACCCCGGGAGGTGCAACCGGGTTCAAAGGTTGATATCCATCCGCACCCCTGAAGGTTTATTTTCCCCGGTGCAATCCGGGGTTTAAACCAGCGGGCAGGGATCCATCAAACAGACCCCCGACGGTTTTGGGGAAACCCAAACAGGGGGAGGGTTGGGGCAGTGGGTGGGGGGGGGGGAAACCTTACCCAATCGGCAACGGGGGGGGGCCCAAAGAGGTCAGGGGAAAAGGGGGGGGGAAATTCCATGTAGCCCAGGGGGAAAGGGGGACTTCCCCTTGGCCCGGGTTTTTCCGGTGATTAAAAGGGGCGGGCAAAATATAAAACATTATGATTGGGCAGCTCTAATTGGGGTTTTTTACGGCTTTTCATGCCTATAACTATCCGAATTTTTAAACTCGAATAAATGGTGAGAATAAAATGGAAATTTGGAAAAATAATTTGTAATTTTTTTAAATTTGCCCTTTTTTGTATTATTTTTTTCCATCGTGGCCCTCGCTTCTGTATATAATTAACCAATCTGATGAGACTATTTTATTACCAAGCTCTGAAAAACTCTGATATTATTTTCCTTTCCTTAATTCGTTCCTTTTTCTGAGAAATGTATGCTATTGCTACCTGTTAAATAGCCTTTAAACTATGTAATGAATAAATATATAATGGAATATTTATACTGTCTGCTGTCAGGTTTTACTTAAAGTGCCACACTTTATATTCAACTTGGAGAAATTTATGTTTTCCAAAACCCAAGATATTTCAGTTAAGAAATTCACTTTGAAGTTCATGACTGCAAGGTCAACAGTAAAATCTCAATCAGAAGCAGACTTTTACTGCTGCTACATACATTCATTACATGTTGTTCATTTTTCCCCCTCAGAAAGAGAATGTTTATTTATAAATTAATGGAAGATAATTTGTAAAGGCCATCCCCCACCAAAAAAGTGCCTTCACAGAATAAGTAAGTTAGTTGATAAGCACTTCTTGCTGTCTAGAATAAATATTTGCAGACCAGCTACCCAATTCCAAATATCTCTTTGGAAGCCTACTGTTAGCCCATCTATGTAGTTTGGCACAGTTTTTGTGACCTGCAGTACTAACAGAAATGTTGGACATTGCACTGGCAAAGTTCCAAAGCAAGAATTTCTTTTTGAAATAAACAGTTGGTACTTAAAAATTATACTGGTGACAAAATTCTGACATTGAGCCAGTGGTGACTGAAATAAGAGCCTAACCACGTGACCATGACGAAGTCCTCAGGAAAAGGATTTTCTGAAATTATCATACTCAAGTAAGATAGATAGATAGATAGATAGATAGATAGATAGATAGATAGATAGATAGATAGATAGATAACTTTATTAATCCCAAGGGGAAATTCACATAATCCAGCAGCAGTACACTAATACAAAGAAACAATATTAAATTAAATAATAAAAAAAAATTAATGTTAGCATTTACTCCCCCGGGTGGAATTGAAGAGTCGCATAGTGTGGGGGAGGAACGATCTCCTCAGTCTGTCAGTGGAGCAAGGCAGTGACAAAAGTCTGTCACTAAAGCTACTCCTCTGCCTGAAAATGACACTGTTCAGTGGATGCATTGGATTATTCATGATTGACAGGAGTTTGCTTAATGCCCGTTGCTCTGCTACAGATGTTAAACTGTCCAACTTTACTCCTACAATAGAGCCTGCCTTCTTAACAAGTTTGTCCAGGCGTGCAAGTAAAATGTGAGCCTGGTTATTCTAAAAAGCTTTATATGTTTTTTTTTTTTGTTTTTTGCTCTTTTGCATGTAACATACAGTATGTACTGCTGGTGGGTTGGCACCCTGCCCAGGATTGGTTCCTGCCTTGTGCCCTATGTTGGCTGGGATTGGCTCCAGCAGACCCCCGTGACCCTGTGTTCGGATTCAGAGGGTTGGAGAATGGATGGATGGATGGATACAGTATGTAAATGGAAACTGCCCAGAAGGGATAGGGTGGCTAAATGGCTTGGATCAGCAAAACTGTTAACTAGCATGCAGACAAGAAATAGAAACTCTGAGGCATTTATTTATTTACACCAATGCTTTGTCCTCAACTAGGCACATCTTTTGATAATTCAAGTTAATATCTTTGAATATCCTGTGTGGTCAGCAGGGCCTACGCAACTCCCCAATCAACCAACAGAAACAGACACCAGGACACAAGTTCAGTAACACACGTTTTGTTATATCATGGGAGACGTGCTTCTCTCTTGCTCCCCACAGCAGCACAGTACAAAGCACCCAGCACAGTCTACAGCACACAGTACTTTCTTTTCCTTTCTTTCTTTTTTCCTTTTCTCTCCCTGTTTTGTCTCCACTGCTTCTCCAGCAAGCATTGTCCTCTTCCATCTGACTCTGGCGCACAAGGGAAGTGGCAGCTGGCTCCTTTTATAGGGAACCCAGAAGTGCTCCAGGTGTCCGGTGATATTCTTCTGGCAGCACTTCCAGGTGAGGCAGAAGTATTGCACAAGAAGGCTCATCTGTCCTTGCAGCGCTCCCTGGTGGTGCCCACATAACCAAATAGGGTTATGCCAAACTTGAACTTCCATGGAGCCCTGTGGTAATCTGAAGCACCCCTACAACCCAGGGGGCTGTTATCAAGCTTTCTGGGGGAGGCAGTGCCCTAAAGAAACTGCCTTCCCCATCCTTCCATTCCTTGTGTGTCCTGGCAGGCTTGGGCTGCTGGCCATCCATTACACCTCCTTAACTGGAAGAATCCTAGCCCAACATTTACAAGTCAAGTGGATAACTGATTTTCTGTATTATCTGAAACTGGAAAAGATCAAATTCTTGACTTGAGGATCTGTCCTAAACTTTTTTAAAAAGTTTTTTTCTTTCAGTTGGGGGTTGAATTCTGCTTTGTTGGGTTTTGAAATTATTAGTTGTGTAAGTTCTGCAAATTTTATTTGCTTGTTTGTATACTGTTATTTTCTTGAAATAAAATATATATATTTGATTAAAATGTAAGAAAAGACACAAGAACATTGCCAATATTGCGTATTTACCTTGGGATGTGTGTTTATGTTTGTAAATGTTATACTGCTGTATATTTTACTTTAGTTGTATTTTATATGTGTGTAGGGACTCTGCAGCCTGTAATTAATTAAAACTCCTATAGAAAATAAAATAACTTAATTTAAAATGACAATATTGTCAAACAGGATGTTTTGAAACAGATTTTTGTATTATGTAAATACATCATACAATGTTGGGAAAATAAGTAAACATGTCCCTAGGTCTTCGCTATTACTCAGCTAAACGACTGTCTGCCAGATGGAATGGTCTGACTATTTGACCACCCCCTGTATTAACAAAAGAGCACTCTCCATTCTCATCAGCTGCATCTCTGTCTCCCACTTTTAAATGTACAGTAGATTCTTCCTCCCAGCTGTCATGTTTGTGCAATATTCCTATTTATGTTGGCATATTATTTGTGGTTTGGAATTTTTTGTGTGCAGTGATATGTAAAGTTTCAGCTGATATTTTGCTTGCAAGCAGAAGGAAAGCACAGTGTATGGCTGGCTCAATTTGTGTGTGTCTCTTCAGGATTTGTATTCTTCTCTGTTAACTTTAAATAAATGTAAATGTATCTTTATAGGTACTTGTTAAGTATAACATACTTTTAAAATATGCCAACAGGTAGACATTAGACTTATTTGAAGGTGATTTTTTGTTCTTGTGAAAGGGATAAATTAAGAGTACAAGCAATTAACAATCTCTGTAAGCAATGAAACTGATAAATGTTTGCTAACTAAGGGTCACTAAACATGACCTAACTCTTGTTGGTATGAAGCAAGCAGGATGAGATTGATTGATGGAATGGCAGGAGTGGGGAGAAGATGTTTAAGCTATAAAAGTGCAAACTGCTTCAACAATGGCATTCAGAACTTAAAGTTGTGGATCAGCATTAATTTTATTAAAGACCTCCTTTTGTTCAGTTAAAAAAATGTGGATTATTTTTCTTCCACAGGAGACATCACCAGTAAGGTTGTAGAGATGTTACTGAGATAATCTGGTTTTGAATTTGAGTTCTTGAATTAAGCTGCAGTTCCTGGTTTCTGATTTTTGGGTTTGTTTGCTTTTTGGTTGGTCATTGTGATGCTGTTTTTTTTTCCATCCATTATCTAACCGGCTATATCCTAACTACAGGGTCAAGGGGTTCCGCTGGAGCCAATCCCAGCCAACACAGGGCGCAAAGCAGGAAACAAACCCCGGGCAGGGCACCAGCCCACCGCAGGCTGTTTTTTTCTTCTGTTTTGTTTTTGTCAATTCATTTCACTTTAATAAATATTTACATATTAATGAAAAATATTATTTTCTGCTCTTTTGAGTGGATATTTTGGGTAAATCAAAAGAGACTGGTGTTGCTTTTTTAGCCAGGTTTATGAAGATGGCGCCGACTGGTGTAGCTGGCCGTCTGTTCGTCTCTCTAGTCTATGTTTTAACTTTGTTTTTATGTTTTAGTTTATCCCAACGATCACTGTCACTGATCAGGAGTCTTTACTAAACATATTTTCTGGCATACTTTCCTCTCAATTTTCATCTCCTGATTGGATTTTTTGTGAACCTCCACCTTTGTTTTATTTATCTCCTGAGTTCTTCACCAAGTCGCCGGTGTTCACCTGTATCAGTGAGTTGAATGCCTCTCGGAGACGGGAAAAGAGCCGGAATTGCTGTTAAATGACGCCGACTCAAGCCCCATAGCTTTGATTCCCGATGCCTGCGAGTCGTCTATGACCCATCTTCTCCTGCCCAGGACTCCATCACTAGTTCACTGGTCTGCAATCGAGTAGTAAACACCGCTAATCTCCGCAGGCTCGCCCGTGCTCATACTGCAACGAGCTCTTCTACTTCTATCAAGGCTGCTCTCCTGAACTTGAGTGTATAATAGATCTTGTGTTCTGCAAGACTTTATTACATCAAATAATCTGGATTTCTTCTTCATCACTGAGAATTGGATTTAAAATGGTGACTCCTCATGTTTCACGGACTATGTCCCATCAGGTTATTCATTTTTAAACTCTCCTCGTTTGACTCGTCGTGGGGGTGGGCGCATTGCCACTGTTTTTAAAAGTATGTTCTTTTGTCGGAGCCTTACAAGGGGTCCGTTTAGCAGCCTTGAACTTCAGCTTTTCGAAGTGTGCAGCTCCCCTTCTCTGCTGTTTGCTGTGGTTTATAGACCTTTTGTAATTAATAATACTTTCATTTCTGAAATCTCTGATCTCCTGGCGGATATCACCCTCTCCCATGACAAAATATTTATTGTTGGTGATTTCAACATTCACGTCAATGACTTTATATCACTATTAGATACTTTTGATTCTATACAGCATATTAATACGCCAACTCACTCTCTCGGTCACACCCTTGATCTCATTCTTACTCGTGATATTTCAGTGAATAATATTGATGTATGTGATGTTTCTTTCACTGATCACTTTTCTATAATGATGGATCTGAATATTACTGTTGATGTCCCGACTAATAGCTGCCCCCACGCTGCTCGTGCTCTTTTTAAATTCTTCTATTATATCAGATTTTAAAACCATTTTCTCTAGTGTTTATATGTATGACCAAAATAATGATATCGATGATTCTGTCGTAAAATTTTATTCCTCCTGTAAAACGGTTTTAGACGCAATTGCTCCACCCAAGATACGCAGTAATAAGGTAAGACCTGCTCCCTGGCTGAATGAAAATACACGATCACTGCGCCGCGCCTGTCAAACTGCTGAACGGCGTTGGAAAAAAGATGGACTGACTATCTCTAAACAGATTTTCAAGACTTCTCTTTTCAATTTCCAGGATGAAGTTAAGAAATTGAAACATGACTCCTTTGTCGATTTAGTATCCCGTCATTAAAACAATCCTAGGGTTTTATTTAATTCAATTAATGCGGCCATTCACCCTCATTCTATGATGGGATTAAATAGCACTGTTCATTCATGTGAGCAGTTTCTACCATTCTTTGTCAGCAAAATTGATACTATCCGCCATGGAATTGTTCAAACTGAATATAAACTTCCTACTGTTAATCATGCAATTGTTCTAGATTCCTTTGATCAAGTCTTACTTTCAATGCTAAAAATAACTATTTACACCCTTAAACCAGCTTCCAGCCCCCTCTATATTGTACCACCACGTCTCTTAGTGGAAGCCTTTAATGTGTTGGGCCCATCCTTACTAGAGATTATAAATGATTCTATTAGTTCGGGGGTTGTCCCCTCATTTTTTAAACATGCTGCAGTCCATCCTCGTCTAAAAAGGCAGAATTAGATCCTGGAGTTTAAGCCAATTTTCGTCCAATTTCCCAACTGCCATTTCTGACTAAAATTCCAGAAATAATTATTTATAATCAATTGGTCAATCACCTTAACTCCAATAATTTATTTGAGATCTACCAATCTGGTTTTAGGCATTATCCTGGTGTTGAAACGGCGCTCCTGAAAGTGTTCAACGACATCTCTCTTATTACTGACTCGGGTGACGCGGCAGTCTACTCAGGTTTATATTCCCATCTGCAACTCTGCAACAAATCAACTCCACAACTGTCTGTCTGAACTAAGATCCTGGATGACTAGTAATTTTCTTGATCTAAATCAAAATAAAACGGAGGTGCTTATAGTGGGTCCATCAGCTAAAGCCCAAATTGGTCTTGGATTTCTCGGCTCTTTCTCTGTTTTTTCCAAACCTCAAGTTCGCAATCTTGGTGTTACCTTTGACAGTAACCTCTCTTTTGAGAAACAAGTAAATTCTGTAGTCAAGAGTTGCTTTTTCCAACTTCGTCTATTAGGTAAGATAATGCCTTTTTTTTAATCTTCTTTTAAAGATCTTTAGAAAGCTACTCATTCTTTTATTTTTTCTCGCCTCGATTACTGCAACTCGCTGTATTCTGGGATTAGCAAATCCCTCATACACAGGTTACAGTTGGTCCAAAATGCTGCCGCTTGCTTTCTGGTTGGGGCAAGAAAGTATGACAATGTTTCTCCTATTTTAGCTTCTTTACACTGGCTGCCTTTCAGTTTTCAAATTGATTTTAAAATCTTGCTGCTAGTTTTTAAATCTTTACATGGGCTTGCTCAGCCTATTTATCTGAATTGTGTGTTTTACACCAGCCATCCAGATTGCTTAGATCTTCTGGTCAGTTGTCTCTTGCTGTCCCTCGTACCAAATGTAAAACCAAGGGGGACAGGGCCTTTGCAGCTGCTGCCCCTCACCTGTGGAACTCTTTACCTCATCATATAAAGAAGTCATCTACAATTGAACTGTTCAAAACAAGATTAAAGACTCATTTCTATTCACTTGCATTCCGTGACCTTCAGTAATACTGATGGTTTCCTCATTGTGATTATATAACATTATTTCTATTTATTATGTATCTTATTTTATGTTCATATATGTTATTACTATTTAAGTTTTATTGTCTATTGTTTTTTCTTTTATTCTATTATTGTAAAGCACTTTGGCATAGCATTACTATGTTGTTTTAAATGTGCTATATAAATAAATTGATATTGACATTCCTTCCTTTTGTTTAAATGTTAAGTAATATAGGAAGAATGGCATCTCTTTTCATTTCAGCCAACAAGTTTACAGTCAAGGCAGCCCCTTATGCCATTATTTGAGTAACTGGTATCTGGTGTTCTGATCTCTACCCATGATGTCCTTTTACTAACAGGATCACCTTTGCCAATGTTTTTGTAAAACAGTATTTTATGACACATTTCTTACTTTTACTTCCTCCTCTCTCAGTATTCCTAACATGTTCCTAGGTGGATATATTTGCCTGTTGAAGTCTTTGTGGATGCTCTGAAGGTGTAAATCTATATCCTAAAATTGTATGACATGCTATTAGGTTACTGGGTAAAAACTGAATGTTTGTTAGACTGTTCTTGCTATGGTGTTATGGGGATTGAGAGCATTGCTGGGTTGCATTGCATCATTACCCCAGTTTGGTTTTAAACTTAAAACCATCTTAGGAGAGCAGGCTTCAGTAGAATGTAGTAGGTCTCAGCTTGCAGGCATGTCCTGAATGTGATATTTATGTTTGTAACTTTGACTTCAAATGTAACCTTAATTTCATAAAAACAAATGCCAGTTTGTGCCACGTTTCAACAGACAATCCTGACTAGGATTAAATTGATAAAACCATCCAGACATTAACAGAACAGAATTACGAATGCCTTGCCTTGGTCTGTGAATAATGAGTGTGTTCATTTGCACTTATCAACACCAATGCATTGTACCAATTAGCTGTTCAGCTAGCTACAACAATAAATGCATTACTCATAACAGGATTCAACAGCTCACATAATAAGCTTATAAATATATATATAAAAAATGTAAATAATTGTTTTTGTAAACAATCTGTGTTGCCTTAAAGGATGGGGCAATAAGAGATAACTGGGCTCCCAGGGAAAATGTTTTAGAAGCTCACCTTGACTTGAAAAACACATGCAACTGCTGTGTCATGTCTGGAACAAGACCCTCATATCCTCTGAGCTGGGCAGGCACTTGAATAATCTGAAGGCGTGAAGTTAGGATGATGGGCTTTCTCCAGTGACAGATGAAGGTGATGATTTGTTGATGTAAGCGCCTACTAGTAAAATAATGTGCTTAGTGCAGTTTGATTTAATACCCTTAATTAATTTCTATTGTGGGATTGTGATAAATTGATTAATTAAGACATTCGTTCTTATCTATAATTAGGAAAGGTAATTCCAGCACAAAAAACGTGAAAATGTGTGTTTAATTCCAGGTTACATAATTTTTAAACAGGTCTATAATCCATTTTGACATTAAGAAAGTCAAATCTTATCTTAGTTGAGCTTAATAGCTCAATGCCAATGACTGTGCCTTTAAGAAGAATATAAAGGGACAACAACTATACATGTTTTTTATAAATATACAAAATTCATTAAAATAATTATAAATATGTGATAAATAATAAAGGTAGCAACTTAAATAGCTTAATTTTAGAGAGTTTTACAATGGAGCATCCTGTAATCCTAGACTTTCAGTATTCAAGATGCGGATGGACTTTGGGAAAAAACTCCTCCTCAGTCTCTCTGAACTAGACTTTAGTGTTTACCTGACCACATCACAGAAAAGAGGTTGTTGTTGGGATGGTTGGTGTCACAGATGATTTTCTTTGCCTTAGTCTGACATCACTTGGTGTAGACCCAGTGATGTGTTCAGCTGATCCACCACTCTCTGCAGGGTCTTGCGCTTGGGCTGCACGCTGTTTCCAAACTAGGTGATGATACTTTCTGTCAGAATACTTTTGATAGCAAATGTATAGAAGTTGTTTAGTATCTGAAACCATTTCAAAATACTTTCTATAGTATGTTTTTATGAACTCATCGGTGTCCACTGTCAATCAGGAGTGCATATGGGATGGCTTAAGTGTTCTGAGGATTGTAATGTAAAGTTGAGGTGGTGATTGTACCTTTAAGGGAGGAAAGTATTAAGGAATGTCCAGTGAGCAAGAGCAGGAAGTGGCTTAAAAGTAAATAGGAAGTCCCAAGCAAGAGTGGGTTTTTTGGAACTAGAAGGCCAATGTGACAGTATTTAAGTGAAGGAAGTGTTTCTGTGCCAAAATAAGTACAGCCTTCCAGGAAGGGAATCTATGCTACACTTTCCAGAGGCCAATTGCTAGAGATGAGATAAAAAGGGATATCCTGGAAAAGTAGGGCTGTAGACATATTTTGGAAGATGCAGCAGGAGATAAACTGTGTTTTCTTTTTGGGAATCACCTATATGGCTATTACCTGTGCTTTACCAGTCTATGAACTGAGTGTTTATTGAGTCCGAACCATATTTTGGAGCTTATTGTAGTTTATAAATTCTAGTTTATGTTGTTACTTTGTGTCTTGCTCATTTTGGTTTTGCATATAGTTCATTTGTGTGTTGATTTTGTATTTCGTTTGATTTTGTTTTCAGTATTGTTGGCATGTCTGACTGAATATTGTAATTCTAGTGTCCTTTAATTAATCAGGGAAGCGAAACAGCAATGTTTCATAGGTTGTCTTTATTAAATGAAAAACTGAGCAGACCTGATCTAACAGGTTTCAGTAGCTCAGCTTCAAGGATTAGTAAAACTGATTTTTTTCTCATTTTATCTCAGTAATACCTTCTATAACATTCATTAGAAAAATAAAACATGAATCATTCAGTACTGAATACTAAAAAGTATGTTACTCAACAGTCCTTTAGTACTATAACTATAAATCACCTTCTAAAACCTCCTTCATTTGTTTACTCTGAGATTACCGATGAGAGGTGCAACATGCACATCAATTTTTTCAAACAAAAGGTTGATAACATCCGCTTGCATCTATCTACCATCAACACCCTTGCCGCTTCAACCGTCGCATTCATTGTCTGAGATTGTCCAGCCCCTTTGCTCTTTCTCTGTTACCACATGGGAAGAGGTGGATGCCAAGTTATCAGGAAAATGAAATCGTCTACTAGTTCCCTGGACCCTTTCCCTTCAGCTCTGCTGAAGGCCAACATCTCTGCTGTTTCTCCACTTATCACTAGGATTATAAATCATTCTCTTTTGACAGGTCATATTCTTTCTGTATTAAAAACTGCTGTCATCAGACCTCTATTGAAAAAATCCACCCTTGATCTTGAAGTTCTCTCTAACTATAGGCCCATCTGCCATCTTGCATTTCTTTCTAAAGTTCTGGAGAAAAAGTTGCAGCTCAACTTCATGATCTCCTTAAACTGAATAACTTGTTTGAGAAGTTTCAGTCTGGTTTTTCGCCCTGGCCATAGTATTGAAACAGCCCCTGGTCAGGGTTACTAATGACCTTCTAATGACAGATACTGGTTCTCCTTCTCTACTTATCCTTCTTGATCAGACAGCTGCTTTTGACACGTAGACCATAACATTCTCCTTCATCGCCTGCAATACACTATTGGAATTTCTGGAAATGTTCTTAACTGGTTTACATCATTCCTGACTGGTAGAACTGAGTATGTTGCCTTGGGTAGCGCAAAATCTTATACCCACAATGTTACCTGTGTGTCCACAGGGCTCTGTTTTGGGCCCTATTCTCTTCAACATCTATATGCTTCCCCTTGGAACTGTCATTGGCAGACATGGTTTATCCTTCCATTGTTAGGCTGATGACAGCTTTACCTCAGGACTACTCCCACCTCCGTTAATGCTCCTCTGCCAACATCTACTTTGACTTCCTGTTTGGAGGAGATAGAGGCATGGATGAGGCTTAACTTTCTTCAGTTGAACAGATCCAAAACAGAAGCCATCTTAGTTGGCACACCACATCATCTTCGTTCTTCTATCATTACTGGTATTACATTCTCTGGTCAAAACATTCCTCTTTCTATATCTGTCACTAATTTGGGTGTTAAAATGGATTCTCAACTCACTTTTGACACCCATATTAAATATCTTTGTAAATCTTCTTTTTATCATCTCAAGAACATTGCTAAACCCTGCCCTATACTTACCCTGGCGGATGCAGAGAGACTTGTTCATGCCTTTGTCTCCTCCAGGTTGGACTATTGTAATGCGCTTTTTATCGGGATTCCTGGTAAGAGTATCCAGAGACTCCAGTATATTCAGAACTGTGCTGCCAGAATTTGATGAGGGGTGTGAAAGTATGACCACATCACTCCTATTTTGAAAACCCTTCATTGGCTCCCTGTTTCACTTAGAATAGAGTACAGTATAAGGTTTCCCTCCTTACTCATCAGTGTATTTATGGGCATACCCCGCATTATTTACAGGAACTCCTTACCCGTCATACTTCTTCATGTACCCTCCGCTCTGTACACATTAACACTTTTCAAGTTCCCAGAACTAAGCTCAGCAGCATGGGTGTCAGGGCCTTTTCTTCTGTGGGAGGCGAAAGACTGTGGAATGCCCTCCCGGATTACCTGAGAGCCCCACAGTTTATTGATGGTTTTAAACGAGATTTAAAAACTTATCTTTTAGAAAGATATTTTATTATTGAAATATATATTTTTTAGGTCTTTTGTTTTATTACTTTATTTTACTCTGTAGCACTTTGAGATTGTTTATATAAAGTGCGGTATCAATACATTTTTTTATTATTATTATTATTATTATTATTATTACTGACCTTGGTGTGATTGTTTAGCAAGTTCCAGGAGTGGAACACAGGCTCAAATGTCACAGTTCTGTTTTTGGTACTCATCTCACCAGGGAGTCCAAAAAGCAACCAGCTGTTTATAGCATTGAAGCTTGCCTCATTATTTGTAAGATACACTACACACCAGCTGCAGTCAGGCACAGTTGGATACAGTGCAGTTGTTGTGACTCATGGGAACAGCAGTATTGCACTGCAGTATATTGAGTGAGTCCTCCACCCTAGGTTACAGTAACAGGGAGCAACAAAAATTAGTGCAAATTGTGATGGAGAGAGTGAAGTGTTAAGTTCTGGCTATGTTATTTGATTACTTAACACCACCTACCATTTAGTGAAAGCTCAACCACACCTTCAGTTTTTGATGAGGCTAAAGAAAACGCAGCTCTGGCTCCTCTTGCTAACTTCTACAGACATACAGAGCATGGTATACTGACTACTGATCACACACCTCTGTAATGGGTGATTAAAAGCTCAAGGCCGCTTATCTTGTGTGTGAGGTGCCTGGAGTTGAATAGGGTAAATAATACAGTATATCGTTATTTGGAACACATGCATATTTATGTGTGTTCTGTGTCTACAAAGATCTGGATAAGTGTAGGATGAAAGGAAATGTGAGGCAAGAAAACGCTGAACACCTAAAAGCAGAAAGTTTTTCCATTTTATACTAATAATGACGTGAAGTGTATAATGTGTGAAGACTTTAGTCTAAATATCAAATAAACACGTGCGCTTTTATTCAAGAATATAAACAAAGAAAAAAAATCATTCAATTTACAGGTTGCTGTCAATGAGTTACAAACTCAAGCTGAAATGTCAATCAACAGAAAGGTTAATACATACTCTTGGATGGTGCAGGATAATACTGCTTTATAAACAAAAGGTTGCCAATTCAAATCCCAGTGCTCTACTGTTTCTGCTAGTAGTGAGTTGCTATTATTATTATTATTATTACTATAATATAATAAAACATACATTTGATTTCAGACTGTAAACACCCGTGTAAATTATGGCTATTTCTGTAAAGTCTGTGCACTTTTTTTTATTATTTAGTTTTTATTCTCTCAGTGACTTGCCTCTCCCTTTCTGAGTTGATGCCGTTTATCTCCATTCTTTTCACAAGAGCAGCCATTACCACAGTTGGTACTTTGAGTGATGCATGCTCAGAACTATAATCAAAGATACAATGTCCTCCCACTGCTGCCAGACTGGACAAAGGCAGATCCGTAACAACAGACAGCTTCTTCACAGTGCTTCTGCTGGCCAATAGACTGCTTGGCACCATAAGTAACATGGGACTTTCACCAGCAGCTATAGTCACTTTAGTATGCAAGCAATTTGCCATGCTAGTGTTTAGATCTGGCAGTGCCATGCTGACTGTGTATGCCTATAAATAAGAAGTCTGTCTCCATTTTCAATACCATGCACAATAACGTGGAGTATAGACAAGATCGAAAAAATGTTTAAATGGTATAGCATTTTCAAATAGCAATGTTTTCATGTATGAATGTGTATGTGCATGCGCGAGAGAGGCAGAGACAGATTTGATCTTATTCAAGTGGTTACTGAATATAAAATAAACACTTTTGCAAAGGTATAACGAAAACAAGTGTGCTTTTATTCAAGAATAAAACTGAATAACAAAAAATTCAAGTGACAACAAGATACCAAGAAGACATGATTCACCAGCAGTTTGTGTCTGCTATATTCCTTCAGTGATATCTTTTGCAGGCAGCAAACTTTACTCCAGCTGTTACAAACTAAAATCAAAGGTTTATTCTTTTTGGGCACATACACCACTGAGCTCCATCTAGATAGGGAATGGGATAACAGGCTGCTTGCAACTTGTGCTGATTGACACATTTACAAAACAAAAGACGCTGATGGAGAGGTGTGAAGGAATTTAAGGTGGCCTGTGATTATGAGTTTTTTTGTATGCTTCAGGTATTCTAGTGTTAAAAAAGCCATTTTAATTTTACCAATGGAACTGTATTGCTTCTGTACCAATAAGACAAGGATTACATACTTTTTATTCTATTGTAATACTGATAATAATAAATTTATCTGCACTCAGGTGGTGGAAGTCCCCAACTTTGAAAATGAGTTTGTAGCTGGGCTACATGAAAGTGTCAATTGTGTTTGTTAAATGTTACAAGTGTTGTGTTTGTCTGACCTTTTTATCGTATATTTAAAAAAAATACCTGAAGAAGAGTTTCCCTTTGCAAACTTCAAGGGGGTGGGAGGTTTCCTGTTATCAGGTTCCAGGTTGCATACATTAAAAGAAAGGGCCATGCATTTCAAAGAGAGTGGAGAAAAAAGGCATCAGAAAAGACTGGGATTTAACAACAAATGCTGATATCATTTCACTGAAAAATTAAAGATCTTCACTTTTATCCAGTTACATACAGCAGTAAGGTGGTTTGCACTTTTTTATTATCTACATACCACCACTGCTGGACTGTTGTCTGCACTCACCAGTGAGATTGTTTTTTGGTTCAGATTTTGGAATGGCACCATTTAAAATTATGTTTCTATTGTCATGTAATTTTTTGAAATCTGTTTTCTGTACTGTTATTGTGTTTCACATTCAACTTCTTTTTTCTTCATTTTGTAATTATTTACGTGTTATAGCTAAGACAAGGAAGGTTGGGGTCCATTTTGTGTTTTTCTGGATGTGCAACTTGGTTGTGTGTAAAATTATAGAAGAATTTCTTTCTTCATTTTTGTCATCTTTTTGAGTCCACGGCATTTCCAGCACACATCCCCGATCTCAAGGGAGTGTAATTTGATATTCCGAGACACTCATACTTCTTACTGTTCCAGGAAAGAGGATTGAGGCAAGTTGCACTTGGTGTCCAAGGCAAAATAACAATCATTCTTAGTCTAATCCACACCAGGCGAAGAGATGAAGCTTAGCAGAGTATTGTGGATGGCAAGTTCAAGAAATTTACATACATTTGACAAGAAACAAAACCTCAAAGAAAGGCTCCAGGTTTTTTCTTTTTTTAGCATTTCTAATGTTAAGCTGTTCTTGTTACATTATTGTTTAAATTAATCTGTTGTAAACAAAATTACACCATTCATCCCCATTGCCTTTTCTGTTAGGAGAAAGACAAAAGGGAAAAATATATTACTAGTGATAAAAAAGTTTGAAAAGATGTGTTCCGTAATGTTAACATTGTAGATTATAAAAACACCAATTCTAAGTCATTAAAAACCTCAAACACTAAAGTAGTATGGAGATATTTAATGTACAATAAATAATGCTGCACTTAAAGACCTTCAAGGATCAATAATGCTGTGCCTGTGTCATCACATACTAGGAAGAGCTTTTAAACCACCAGCACAAAAAGGATTAGAAAGAAAGTCTCTTGTCATTTCTGATACAATTCATGATAGCATTTGTATCTTCATTGTAAAATAATAGAGTAACACATTAATAAGAGGCTAATCACAGACCCTTACTATCAATTCTGCCTGGGGTGACTCTGGGCACCTTTCCATGTTTCAATGTCCCAAGGAATTTAGTTGATCATCACTTAAATCCACATTCCATGTTGCTGAAGT
>NW_024377766.1:0-11354 GCF_016835505.1 Polypterus senegalus
AAATTTTTTAAAATCCAATATCTTCCTTTCAAGTTTCCATGGTGTGCGCCCAGACATGATTTTCAAAAGATTTAACCAATCACATTTCAGCCATCATTTGTTGTTAGGCAGAGAGGCCTACAATGCATTCTTCAGGCCCTTAACACAGAATAAATGTTGATTAAAATGTTGCTTCAACCAATCGGGATTTTGAGTTGGTGCCAGTAGGGCTCTCAAGGCTTATGGCAACGCACCTATTCAGACCCATTGATTGGATAGAAGCCATATGAGGAACCCCACAAACACTGACACGCCTGCTCCAAGCGCAAGATCCCACCGCATCACCGCTAACCCATGGCAGGATTCTGGACAATTTTATTTGCCAGACACAGACCAGATTTCAAGACCAGTGAAACTGATGTTTGTCGCCCGACCCCGAAGTTTCGGGAATAAAAGGGAAAAATTTCCGTATGCAGCCTTCTCCGTTTAACACAAGAAACATAGCAGTTTTGATCTGTCCCGCTAAAACAGAACTGACTGTAATGATGCCATGGATGATTTTGCAGAAAATCCCACTGATCTCCTTGACTTCCTTCATCAGAAAATCTGAATGAGAGCACGGGCAGCTGAAACACATTGGTATATTTGGCTACCACCGTGTACATTGTTTCCTGCGCCGGACATTTTCACCCCCAAAGTGAATTAAAATTTATGCCAGAAATAGGACAGGGAGGTTCGACTTTCAGCATTAGTCATGGCAATAAAAAGGGGACTTTTGATGGAACTGAAGGCACGGATATTTTATGACAGAGTAATTGAACTGTTTTGAGGAAAGAGGGAGGATGGATTTTGTTTACAAATAATCCAATTTTTGTGAGTAAAATGTTGCGATTTTCAAATAATATTGCAAGTTTATGAGTTATTATTGATGTTTTTTGTTGAAAAGGGCGGGTTGGTGGGAACTTGTTCACACCTGGTTTGTCTAAATATTTTTTGTGGCTAAGGGTTTTTCATTTTTGCAGCGCTTTTTATATATATTTCTGCATATTGATGGTTTTTAAAACCCAAATTAGTTTTTTGAGGGGGTTTATTCAGCGGAGACTCTAAAGGGCCCTAGGTGTAAAAATGCACGGGCCCTTTTTGGGAAATGATATCCAAAAAAAAATTAAACCCCCAAAAAAAAAAAAAACTGTAGACGGTTCAGATTATACTTCCCAAGGCCCTAAACATCCTTTGGGAACATCATAAAAAAATCTTTTTTACCCCCCCAATACCAACCGCCTTATTCAAGTTTTCCCGTTTGCTGACTGCTCTTTCCATTCATTTTCCTAGCCTTTATTTAAAAGTTTCCCTTTCCCACTTTTTTCCTTTCTTCCCCTTTTTGTTCAAAAGCCCCTCCCCTTTTTTAATCCCCTTACGCCCCCCTGTCGTTAAAAGTTAATAGGGGAATGTTTAAACATCTTACTTTCACAGAGAAATTTAGAGTGAATACGGGGAATGCCTGTTATCTTTAAAAGAATGTTAAAAAAACACGCCTTTCAAATACAAACCTGATTAAAAGAAAAAATGAAATCAAATATTGATGACAGCAACACTCATAAATGACAAAACAATTACTTTGACAATAGGTTTTATTTTTAAAAGTTTCCTTTTTTTTTAAAACTTCTTTAACACACTATTTCTCTCGGGCGGTATTTTGAGTTAAAAAAAAATAGGAAGAATGTTTGATTATAATCAGATTCAGTTATCCTGAAAGGAAAAAAAGTGTGGATGAATTTGAATATCTAGGAACCCCTGGGGGGGTTTGTGAGAGATAACCAACAGTGCGGGGAATGGAAAATTGGAAAAGGTATGGATTTGTATGAGGGGTTAAGTCAAAGGTTGGATGATGGGAAGGGAAAAATGATGCATGGGGGGCGTAAAGGAACGGAGAAAAGTTGAAGGGCCAAACAAAATATTTTGGGGATTTAAAAAAAAAGGCAAAGAAAATTTCTAAAAACGGGGAAAATATCAAAAAGGGGAAAGAAGTTTAAAGGGAGAACAAAAGGAGAAAAAATGACATGTCCCAAAGGAAAACAAACAAAAGGGGAAGAGGGAGGGGAGATCAAAGCAGAGGGGATGGATAAAGAAAAAATTTTTAAAAAAAAGGGCCCCTTTGAGTAAGAGGGGGTGAATTAAAAAAAGGTTTTAAATAACTTATACAAGTGAAAGATGAAAGGAAAGAAATAGGTTAAATTTTGGGGATTTTAATTTCCCCTGTGGGGGGATCTGGGGCTGATCCCCCATCCACACCTAGTTTTTGTTTTGTTTGGGATGCTCTTTTTTCCCCTCCCTGCCACTTTAAAAACAGGGGGTAAATTAATATCATTTATGTTTTTAAATTTTTATTTTTTAGTAAAACTGTATCCAGCTGAAAATTATTAAATTTCTGTCACATTTGTACATCATGTTTTTAGGATTTTTTGGATTAAAACATGATTTGGGAGAATATTTTAAATTACTTCCGGCCAGAAAGTCTTGGTTCAGGTTTGAATGATAATTCAAATGTAAAATTTTAATTTTTTAATTTTAATAATGACTCATTTCGTTGTTCAAAGAAACAGGAAATACAACCCATGTTTTAACAATATATTTAGGAAGGAAAAAGTATTGAAATTGGACCCAGCACTTCCCCCATTCAAGAAAATAAAAATTAGTTTTTTATCTGTGTTTCATTTTAGGTTGATTATTTCATTAATGTTGAGAACTTTTTAATTCCTTTTTTTTGGGAGATGGAAAAAAAACATGTTAATAAGAAAATGCAAATTAAATTGTCAAAAAACGACAAGAAAAAGGATTTGGGGCCCCCTTGTACTTAAAAACCCAGCTGCAAAATTGGTAAAAAAAACAATGTGACTGTAGTTAAAAACAGAACTGACGGGAGGAAGTAAAGATGGGTTTTTTAAAGGGCAGAGGTGGGATGTCATTGGGGTAGGAGGGGGCCCAAAATGATTCCTTGGGACGGGGTTCATCAGGGCCTGACTAGAAGAAAAGCTTTTGAGACAGGAAACAGGGCCAGGGGAATTTAAAAACGGCCGAAAAAATGATTAGTGCACCCCCACCCCTGGTCTGGAGGAATTACCCTCATTTAACCCTTTTTTAGTGCCCCCCATGCAATATGTGACAAAAATTTTTTTTTATCTTCAAAAGCATTGTGAAACACAGGCTTTTCCCTCACTTCTTCACCCCAAGATTTACTTTTTTGCTGTTTTTTTTAAAGGCGCCTCCAACACCGTTTTCCAAGGCCTTTCCATGTGGCCCGGTATTTTCCCATCTCCTCAGTTTAAATTACCATTCCACCTCCCCCGGCTACTTGTGGTCAGGGGGCTGATGGCCAATTAAACAGGCTTTTTGATTTGAGAGGGTTTTGTAGTGCGCCTTGGGTTTGATCATCTACATTTTCCTCACTGCCTTTCCCACACCACACACACACAAAACACCCCCGCCACCTGCCTTAGCCCTTTAACGGCTTTCTTTGATGTCTTTGCTCATTCTGACAGTGTCACTTCCCAGGTCTCGCCTCACCTGAATTTTCATGACAAAAAAACCACAAAGACCCAGATCTCCCTTTTTTAAAAATTTTTGGGCAAAATGCAAACCAAGACACGTTGGAGAAGCACAATAGCAAAGGGCATGAAAAAGTCAGTGAATAAAATGTCATTAAGGGGCCCTCTATCAAGTTACAGAAATTGGGAAACAAAAGGAAAAGGGGCCCGTTGTATTGGCCTCACCTAGTATGGGATTATTTAGGCACATTGAGAAAAGTAAATGTATAAAACAAAAGGTTTAGGCAAAGGAACCTTATAGTTTTGTTAATCAAATTGACAAATTATGTCTGGTTAAAAAAAAAAGTAGGATTATGCTAACTGCACCATACATTTCTGTTAGTTGAAATTTTGGGGGGAGCTGTTTGACACATTTTAATCAGTCTTGGCACCAGCTCATTTCCTTTCTCCATTGCCAAAGGTACTTCAGTTTCCCAAATTTTTGGTATGATTTTAAAATAATTCAGAAAGAACTATTTAGTATCTATTTTATCTTGCAAAAAGTTTTATAAAGATCCATGTGTTTTTTTAGATGCAATTTTTTTTTTTTTGTAAATAGTTCTCATTTTCCTGTGGGGACCTACTGTAGAAATGAAATATTTTTTTAAAATGTAATTTAATATATAGTCTTTAAATTTTATTTTAAGTCATTATTTTGTCTTTTTAAAGTAAATTAAGATTAAAGATTTTTTTTGTCACATACACTTTATTCTTGTACAATGGGGGAAATTCAACCGGTTTCTCTCAGATTATTAAAAAGGAAAAAGAGAAAAGGGAAAAAAAATAGAAAAATATAAGCGAAAATCAATTGAATAAGCAGAAAACTTAAATTTTTAAATAAAGTAAAATATATAATGTACAATATACAATATACAAGGGCAACATACAGTGGTATAGGACATAATATTACATAAATTATTATATTAACATAATATACAAAAAAAGGGAAAAAAATATATCAAGGCGACAAAAAGGGGCATAGATATGGCAAGATTTGGAGCAGAAAACCTTAATCTGTATCCTGGCTGAAAAAGTAAAAGTTAAAAGCAAGTTGTGGTTCAAGTAAGAGCCCAAAACAAAACTAAATTTCCAAGGGGGGAGGGGCTGGGGAAGGATCCGCCTGGCCGGGGGGGCCGGAAGTGATGCCCTTTGGGGCCCGGTCCCGGATGGGCGGCCCCGAGTCAAGGCATGGCTCCTGGTTTTTTGGAAAGGTCTGCGGGGGAATTTAGAAAGGCGAGGGAGATGTGTTCCATTTTTCCCCCAACCCCCTTCACATTTTAAGGGGATCCCCCCCTCCCAACCCATTGGGTCGGGGTGCCTGTCCCCAGAGGTCGAGCCCGAGAGGGCGCCACATTGGCATGAAGAGCCCCCGTCGAAAACAAGCAAACACTTGTTTTGCTGCAGGTCAAGAAACCCAGTGCCCTTGGATTTTTTCGTGTGAAGGGCCATCCATTTAGGGCCAAAATACCATAGGTTGGGGCTTTTTTCCATCAAATGCGGCCCCCCTTCTTGGAGAAGAAGGTACAAAACCGGGTAGTATCAAAACCCGAAAATTTGGGGGACCCCCCTTTGTTTCAAAGGGGGCCAGTCGGACAAATTTTGGGGAACACTGTGGCCTCACAGTCCCTGCCCAAGCAGCCCAAGATTTAGCCCTCTCAAACGAAGAAACATTTTTTGGGATTTTCGCCCGCCCTTTACCCATGATCCCGTGGCCGTGCCGGGCCTTTCATTGCTGGAATAAATGACAATTCCAGGTAGGCAGAAAAAGGGTTTTGGGGTGAAGCACTTTGTCCCCCGGGCGCTGGACAGTTGCGTGCCCTGTGAACCTGAAGGGGAGGAAAGAATACTACCCCCCCGTTTGGGTGTAAACGGGTCTTAGCCTTTGCAGACTCCATTAAAGGCCTCCCAAAACCCTTTGTCATGTCAAGGTTTGTCAGGAATCTAGCTGGCCCGGGCCATTCAAGGGGGTCACCCCGGAGGTGGGATAAGACAACGGGGAAACCTGATTGCCGATGGAAGTCATTGAAAAACCCCATCTGCCCCAGTGATCAAGCGATGGGACGGGACTGGGGACTAAAACTCCCCTCAGTCACTCCTGCCAGCACGCCTCCCTTTACCCTGGACTTGTATGGTTTTCGGTGAGGTGTTATACCCTATGATTCTTTCACGCTTTGATGTTGTTTGCAGTTTGGGCCCTTGCCAAATGAAAAAAACCGGGAAGATAAGGCAGAATGGACTTGATGAGGGCTTTGTAAATTACCAATATTGTTTGGGGAATTGAATTTCCTCAGCTCATACATGTGTAAAAAGTCACTTTGAAAACGTGTCTATGCGCAGGTGGGCCCCCCGCATTTTTAGAACGATCTTTCTCAAAAAGGATTGGTTTGCACATTCCATGTCCATCCGACCAAACACAGGAGTTTTTGCAGTCCATTTGTGACTTTATGCTTTGGGAAAGAAAGTAAATAAATATGGTAAACAATTTTTAGTGGTGTTTATATAAGAAATATAAAAATTTTTTTATATAAAGACCATCAAGAAAAAATAATTGCAAAGGAAATTTTTCACCATACCTTTTGAGGGTTTGGCCCCTCGTTTTTGGGGAAAGGGCGGGGGGGTGATTGACTAGCAGGATGATCCCCCTGTTGCTGCATCCCAACGTGCCATCTTTCCCTTTTTGCCTGGTAGCCTTGTTCTTTTTGTGACTAGAGCTCACGGGAGAGCTTCTGTTCCTTTCTCCGATGTAGAACCCCCATCCTCATCTGTTACTTCGATATAGTATTCTTTTTGTGAAACAGCAATGGTTGATCAGGGGGGGATTTACTGGGGAATGAAACTAAATAAAAAAAACAACCACAAAAACCATAAATTTAAACCAGCTGTTACAGACTCCCATCAGATGTTTGTTTTTATTGTATTAGTAACAGTGAGAACACCCCACACCCAAAATGGAATTCTGGGAAGTGGCCAGAATCAATTCAACCCTCGTTTTGGTCAGCAATTTTATGCTTAATTGCCCGTATAGGGGTTTTACCCTAACCCGACTTTTTTTTTCCCCCGGGTTTTACTCTTTAAAAAAGCGCCCCTTTTTTTGTTTATGTGACCTTGTGTGAAGTGTTTATTTGACATTTGACTTTTGTCTTCCCCTTTTCCTCCATGTCAAAAATTTTGTTATTAGTACATAACATGAAAAAAATTTCTGTTTTAGCTATGTGTTTTTCGCCCCAATTTCATGGCCCCACATATACCCAGGTCATTGTAGAAAAGAAAACAATGAAATCATGCATTCCCAAAAAAAATATATTTTTACCCCATACAACTCCCGGCCCTTAACACAGATGAGCCGAACTGGGAGAACTTTTTTCCCGGTTGAGCTGCAGTGGTGGGGGGGTGGGGAAACGGTGCCTGCTGTTTGTACTGATCAACACATATACAAAAAAAAACCTTAATGGGGATTCAAAAAAGGTTGAAGGTGGCCCGGGGTCGATTTTAGGCTTGGATTTTTAGGTTGTTAATTTATGGATTTTTGTTAAATTTAAGATTTGTGACAGCACAGTGGGAAACTTAAGTGATTCTTTATCCCAACGGGTGAACCATTTATAAAAAAAAAGATAGGTTTAGCAGGAGACTGTTTCCTGAAATCTATGATCATCTCAGTGTTTTTGAATGTTAGGGGCCAAATTTTATGGCTGACACAATTGATTTTCCACCTTTGTCTTTTATGGGCCAAATTTTGAAATGAGGTCTATTAGTGTTATGTCATCTCAACTTTGTAAAGAAAATGCCAGAGGTACAGTTATTTGTATAAAGTGAGAAATAGAGGGGGAGGATACTTCCAAGGTGCCCCGTACTGGTTAATGGGTCGGGCATGAGGGCCCCAAACACATGTACTGTCTCCTTCCTGTAAGAAAATATTTGATCTAAACCAGATTGAACTAGGTAGGTTGGGCTGGGGGGGTTTCTTATCTAGGTGTCAGATTGTACTGAAAGCAGAGTCCACCAATAAGACCCCAAATTCCCTGGCATCAAATTTTTAAATAACGCTTTTAGACCTAAGTTCACTGACATCCAAGATCATGGCTCTGTATCAAACTGAAATTGGTTCAGGGGGTTTTTTTGAAAAAGGGATTCAAAGGTCTTCTTACCCGGATTAGCATGGGCCGTAGTCAAGACCTGTGACCCCTTTTTTTTTTTTTTGACCCTGGAATCCATTCAAAAAACAGGTAGTAAATGCACAGATCCAAAGACTGGTTGATAATGTCTGCAAATACTGAAACAACTGGTCTGCACAGTGCCTGATTTTTTAAGGGGAAAAAATCCTGGCTTTCAGCTTTTTTAAATTTTTCTTTTTTTAAAATACAGACAATTTTCGGATGAACGGAGGGGAAAAACTAAGATAAAAGGGGGTACAGTAGTAACATAGACCAACAGGTAGATATAGATGAAATTTTCTTAAAATGACCCGTAAACTGATTCAACTGATTGACCAGACTGGGATCAGCAGAACTGTTTAGTTTGTTTCTTGTAGTTAGTGACCTGTTTAAGGCCCTCCAGAATGATGAACTGTCTTTACAGATAATTGTTCCTGCAGTTCCTCCCTTTTCTCACCTTGATCCCTTTCTCCAAGATATATTTGGTTTTTTGTATTCCCCACGATTGCCAGATCTGAAAGACATTGTTTTGGAGTGGTCTGGCCCCGTTGAACCAATTATCACTGCCCAAAATTCAAAATTTTTTTGAAGCAAACATTCACAAAAAACCCAAAAATAAAGTTACAGCAGTTCTGAAGCCCTTTTATTGCCCCCAGTCTGGTCTACTTTCTATTTATTTTCTGAATTTTCAGTTTTTAGTTTTTTCTTGGGGAATAAAAAAAAATCATTGAATGGTGAGAATTATCAAGGGCATGGGAGAAACATGATCAGAACCTTAATAACTGCAGCGTGGTCTAGAATATTTTGAAAAAAAGAGAAGTCCAGGTTTTTTTTAAATCTCAGTGATTACATCAGCAGTTTTTAACACTTCATGGCACTAGTGTAGGGGGAACGGAAACATTAATTAAATTACAGAGGAAAAATTTTCATGCTGAAAAAAATGGCTTACAGTTTATAATTGCAATTGTAGTTTGGGAAAAATAATTAAAAAAAAAACTGGGTTTTTTTCACAAAAAATTTATTAATGTAGAAAACACTTTGTTGCAAAGTTCTAACAAGGTCCACTTGGGGCAGCAAAAGGGGGAAGTCCCATGCAAGTCGGGAAAAAGTCATTCAGCCACGTTTCAGTAAAGCAAAAAAATAAAAATGAAAAGTCTGTTTTTAAATGTTTAAAAGCTGCAGTTAATTTTGGTTTGGGGGGATTGAGAAACGTTTTGGCCATGAATAAAAGTGACCTGTTTTTGGGCATAAGACTGTGGAAGCTTTTGCCCAATTTCAGCGGTGGAATTATTCATTACGGGAAAGAAGGGGAAATTCCGATATTTTGGTTTTGGCCCCGCACTGCTTGGGCAATTACAGGGTGCAGTAAGATTAAACAAATTGAATCTGTCTTTTCACAATCACCCAGCAATTACAAATCATTCCCGCTCTATCAAAACTCACATTTGTAATCTTTTAATCCATGATATTTTCATCTCCTTCCTATAAACCAATTTCACTGCTTCTTCGGGGCCCCAATACTTTTCTAATCGTCCCAAATCACAACCATACAGAATAGCTGACCAAAAAATATTTCTATTATTGTCGGTTGTTAGTGACTCGCTCTTTTATAACTAAACCTCCATCTTTTGAAAGACCTTTAAAATTGGGACTTTATTCCTGGTCTATTCTCCATCAGCCCAAATGCTTCCCCCGATATAAAACTGATCCACCGGGGGCCCGGGCTTCTCCTTCACCAATGTTTTACAGATGGACTAGATGCTTTTTTAAGAATACCAAAAACTAAATTTCTTTCTACTGATTTGACCCCTTTTTATTACTACTACATTATTATACAACCTTGTCTTGTTCCAACCCCTTTTTATACTCACTAATAAAGCCCTGATACCAATGTAAATTTTTAATTTCTTGACATTTTCCACATTGATAGATTCAACATTTCAATTTTGGCCCATGCCTCATATTGTTTTTACTTCTTAAACATACATAAAAATCTTTTTTGCATTTCAACAGCTCTTTTCTAACATCCACAGAAAAAAAACACATTCCTTGTTCCTTTATCTGGGATAAAAACATATTGTTCTTTTTCACTTCACCACTAATATTCGGAGCCTGTTTAAGCACCTTAAGTATCATTTTGGTTGGCTCTGGGATAATAGTTTGATGTTCGGTTTTTTTTTTGAATAGCAATGAGCATGATTTATAATCTCTTTTGGGAAATTAACCTCCCAAAATATTATTTAATACTTCATTTTAAACCCCATCGCTGTCCTTTTGACTAACCCCTTGGTCCAGCCACCTTCCCTTTTGCCCTACTATCCTAAGCCTTCTTTTTCATCCTCCAAAAACCATGTCTTATTTATTTTGAGTCTGTTACCTGATTATCATCAAATATCTGTTAAAAACTCTTTTTCCCTAATTGCACACTCTTCTTTTTCCAATGACTAAACCATCTTTTGCTTCAAAAAATCTCACATCACTTGTTTCCCTTGTCTAGTTATCTTTGTATTTGCTGGATCCTTGGGTTTTTTTTGCTCAAAAACTCCGTTTTACTTGCTCCATGTAAAAGTTTCATCCATCGAGCCTTTCCGCCATCCGTCTTGCTTTTTCCTTTTGGGGTCATTGGTAACAGCAATTGTAATTTTGCTATCTAAGTCTTTCAAAGTTTTTGGCCCTTCATATTCATCTTTTCCACTTTTTTTCTTTTTTCCTTATTTTTCGTTTGTTTTGCTTTGGAATTTTTTACGATTCATCCCAAGCTGGGGACAAATCCAGCTTGGTTTCCACTTTACCCAGCAAACCCTTTTTCAACTTTAAATTATATGAAGCTACCAGCACATGGTCACTGTTCCAGGTCTAGGATATCTTTTTCTTGGGGTTTCAGCATTATTAAATCTTTTATTAACTGTGACTAAATCAATCTGGGTTTTTTTGTATTATCGTTGGGTTTCCATGTCCAAATCTTTTAAAATATATATATATTTTTGTCACCACGAACATGGGAGGCGCAAAGGGCTTGAGTGAAAGGGGTTGAGGATGCCGGGGTTTTGGGAAGGCAGCTCTTTTCTCCCCTTTCCCAGCCATCCCCCGGGGGTTTCCCCGGGTCTCCTGACATCATTCGGGGCTGAGCCAATGGAAATGGCCCCCACCAGCCCAGTCCCCCTGATGTCACCTCCGCCAACCAAGGAAGACCAGGCCAGATTCTTTACACCTCACTTCCCGTCTCCCCCTTTAAAACCGCCCCCTTTTCCTTTTTTTTCAGTTTTAGGGGCTCTGTTGAAGACTCCCCGTGCTGAATTTTGTGAAAACGACCTTTTTCACCCGGATATATATTTAATTTTGGGTGCCCCAACTCTTTATCTGTCCATGTCTCGTTTTTTGACAGTGGCGTATGCAGGATGGAGAAGTCCCAGAAGAAAGGGGGACAGGACCCAATATACCCCGGTGGGGCGTCGGGGGGAAAATCTTCAGGGGGGAGGGGGCCCTGGTTGGGGGACCGGGGGCTCCGCTCCCCCACTATAATAGGCCATCTGGGAGGCCAGGGGGTGCAGGTGGGGCCCAGAATTGGGGTGCCCTGAGGGGGGGCAAAAGGGGCTCAGTATGCTCTCTTGGGGAGAGGTGCCCCCCGCCCCCCTCCCCC
>NW_024377767.1:0-55996 GCF_016835505.1 Polypterus senegalus
TTACTGGGTGAACACCCATATTGTAACTGATGCTGACGCTCCTGATATGCCAAGCCACGTTACACTCGTGGTCTCTACTTGATTAGAGTTTCCAGAGTCACAATTGCTCTTCTTTAGTGAGGACATAACTCCTCTCTACACGGCTATTCTTGTGATAAACGCCTCCTGGAACTCAGACAGGCCTTCAACACTCGACATCTCCAGCGTCAGATCACACAGCCTCGTCAGACTGGCACAACTGGTTCTCTCTCTTAGTGATTTCTCTTTCTCATTTTACATTCACTTCAGCCCATTCAGTGGAGTCTTTTACAGATCACAGACATGAGACCTCCAGTAAACCTGCTCATATCTTTGCTAATTGAATGTAATATTGTTGTTCATTTCACACTGGCTGCTATGCTGTATATGATGTTACATGTTAATTATGTTAGCAATGCCATTTGATACTAAACTTACAGTAGGTACAGGACTTCATTACCCAATTTGTTAATAAACAACTTTCTCACATGCGTACTCCTAATATGTCTTCACTGCCCACCATTTCAATAAACACAAGACTCTAAGCTGTACCAGAAGAACCAGTAATCAAATCAAGTAAAAGAACGTGACTCCCCAGTTGTTCTCTACTTACTTCTACTTTAACCCTAGCATTGCACTCCTGTTTCCCAATTCATCAGTAAGATTATCACCATACAGCACACTCAAATCTCACAATACATTTTGAATTAAAGAATAGAATGTGTCTGTGCTGGAGCTGAGGCTAACCTGCATCTGTAAAATCCCAGTTAATGTTCATTAATGTTTGTTGTGGTGGTCTTGACTTGAGTTACTTTTACTGGTGAAAACTCAGGGTGGACAAGCTAATTCATGACAGCACCCTGATCTCATATGAAGACCTTCTGCTCTGCTCATGGCTCCTTCACTAAACACACAATTAATCTGCCTGAGCTGAAGGTAAACTTGTGTAGCTTAAGCCAGCCACGTTACTGAAAATTAGATCTCGTATCACTCACAAACTAAAGATTCATTTCCATCATCTAACAGCAATGTAATAAATGCCTGTAACGTCTCCACTTACCTGCTTTCACTTTATTTTCCCTTCTCTTTCCCCATTTAGAGGTCACACATCACGAGCATTTGTCCTTCATCAGGTGTCTGTGAACTTCATGCCCAAATGTCAGTCTTTCATGTTCTTAATGTCTTATAAGTCTGTAGAAGGAGAAGATGGCGTGCAATAAAATAAAAGGAGTTGTATAAAGTGTTCCTCCTCGGATTAATTTCTCTTTCGCTTTAACGGCAGCCTGCCAACACTGACACACCTTAAAGTGACAGAACCACATTAAAATAAAATGGCCTGTAATCTGACAATAAGACCCTCAGCTTTTATCAGATCTCATGAAATTCTGTGCTTTTATCATCTTTTTAGATTGTTTAACAAAGCAGGGCACACACTTATCACCCTTTGTTCAGATTAGAAGCAGACTTGTGGTGTGAGGATCACGTCAGCCCAAGGAAGGAGAGGAGACCAGCAGAAGAAATCAAAATGGAGTCAGGGCATGCACTTGATTTATTAGAGAATAAAATACATTGCTGACCTCCTCAAATGGTGCAAAACAGAAACACAGGAATGAGGATAAAGAAGTGCCCTTACAGTTTATTAAATCCAAAGCCATCAGGATATCATGTGGGCTTCTTTTTAAAACTGGAAGAAGAAAATGTATTACTAAAATGCAACAAAAAACAAAACCAATAATTTGTAGAAATAAAAATCTCACGTCCTGCTGGTGAACAACATCTCAATAAGCAGTGGGTTTGATTTGGGACTCACGTCTATGCTGTGAACTAAGAAACAGTGAAAATCAAACTTAACATTTCTTAGAAAATCAGAATCCACAGAATGAAACTCTTCACTTGCAGAAACAACACAACGAGACAACTAAAGATGGCAGGCATTTGTTGACAGGTAGAGTTTAGGAGTTGTGAGGTGGACTGTCACTAAAACTGAGAACTTCATTGGTAACACTGAGGATGTGTGAGAACATGTAAGCCGTCTCCATCTTCACCCTCATTCAGTTTCAGTGCTGCTGTTATTTTAGATTTTTTATTGACTCTGAGGTTTCCATTCAGTTAAAGCTCAGTGTTCCTGTTTTCACGTTCTGACTCTCTGGTGTCCTCCATTGACTTGCAGCAATTCACATGCAGCCTTTATCAGGCAAAATAATAATACTATAATAATAATACATTTTATTTATATAGTGCCTTTCCGATTTTCAAGGAGTTTGCTTTGTCTGTTCAGTTCTGAAATATGCCTCAGTTTATATTGTCAGACATTTAAGGACGTCACTGCATGAGTGCCTCTCCACTTCAGCACACGTTCTCATCCTTGATATGAAGACCTTGTTGAAAGTTGTTGGAGTTACTAAAAATATTTTAGGAGCATCTTTAAGATTCACCAGGAGATGGTGGACAACAAAATGGGGCAGAACAAGAACTTGGCGAAAATACAAACAAATGTTCTCAGGTGGAAACAAAAACAAAACTGAATAACTAAACAGGAGAACAAACCAAGAAATAAAGACAAAAACAAATGAGATAGAAAGCACAAAACCTCCAAACCGTCGGTATCTTCCCGAATCAACACTAACACCATTGATCAACACTGGGATACAGAGATGTGTCCTCTGATATCTTTAATAGAAAAGCAAGATGACAATGACCAGTGCTAAGCAGAATACTCTAAAAAGTATTTACATACTGAGTGCTGAGTATACAGTCCTTAATGAATTCAAACTGCTATTCTCATCCAATACTCAAAATGTGTGATTTATTCTGAATACTTCATAAATACATTTTTGAATACTGTCAGGAATCGATATATAGCCTCGCTCATAAAAATGATATAACAAGTCATGTGCCCTGAAAATGCACTTCAGTCAAGTGCCAGTCAAAGCTCATTTGGATCCTTCGATGGAGCGGACAGACATCACCTCTTGTTGTCCATAGTGGGCTGTAGATGCCACATGGGCTAGACGGGCAACCCAGCCAGAAGAGGGAGGGAGACTCCTAACAGGCAGACAGGCATCCTGGCAGGGGAGGAGAAAGAGATGAGACCTAGAAGAGATGGCCAGACTGGATGGACGGACAGCCCACCAGAAGCGGAAGATGTTGCTGGGGACTTTTACTCCCCCAGCACACTAGAGGACAGAAGCCCCAGATAGCAGATGCCCAGTAGAGAGGGGTAAAATGGGTGCTGCAAGGGGTGCTGTGAGGAGATGCTCTCCCAATTTAAAAAGATTTCCCATATGACTCAGAAGTGCTTCCATCGAGCAGTGGCCCTGGCACTGAAAGTACTCCTGGGTCCTCAATAAAGGGACCACACTCCCTTATCCTGGGAGGAAGGAAGGCAACATTCGACTGGAGTAGGGGCAATGGTGAAAGGAACTGAGGAGAAATGATTGTGGAAAAGAGAAAACCTCTGCTTGTGCTACTTTGTGAAGGCATTGTGGTAAATAGAAACCATCCTTTAATTTAACCAGGGACTCTGTGTGTGTTTGTGTTAGGTTTAGGGTAGGGGATAGGAGCCTGAAGGCAAATGCATCGGTACACTTTTTCCATTTATACCTTCGTTATTTTAAAGAGACAAACACCTATTCCACTAAATGTATAATAATACGTCCAAAACCCTAACCCTAATTTGTCCTAATGTTATCCAAACATTCAGTTTTCTCAATCTAAACCCAATTCTTAATTTTGGCCTTAAAATTCCAATGCCATGTAGAGGGTTCAAATCTTAGCACCCCCTACTAGTTAGATTAAGAAGTGCCCAAATTTCAAATATAATTAGATCTTTGACACCTGCTCATTAAGGACATTCAAAAGACACTAAACACAAGGGTTTAAACCTGTGTTTTAATATATATTTTATAAGGTATAAATCCATTATTTTTTTCGGTTTTAGATAATCAAAGACCAATCCTATTTTTATCCAAGAGCTGAGAAATAGGGTTTACTCCACTCAAAACAACATGTGTTCATGTTAGTGTTTGCGGTTTGCTGATGGCCCTGGTCCATCACAGGGTACTTGATATTATTAGTCTCCAATGACTTGCCGAGTGATTCCCCTTGGTGTCCGCAGCATGCAACCCTTCAGTAGCACAAACGTCGCTGCTTTTTTGTGTACATACAGCACTAGGTAAGAGGACGTGCGCCAGTTGTTGTACAGAGTATGCACACTTTTACATTCATAAATGGTGCCCAGCATGTAACAGCACTCACTCAGGATCATCTGAATTCAAGGTCCAGTTCCCTGTCAGTGTCAGAATCACGCGCTCCTAAACTTTTATATATAAACTTGAATTGTCACTTTTTATGTTCCCTGTTTAATATTTCAGGTATGTTGGTTTTTTTATTTGTATATTGAGCTATGCATGGTTATGTATGTCATTGCAATTTAGATCAGGCAGTATTCGTTGTGTTACTGTGAGAGGAGGAGGAATCACAGTAGCTTGAATTGTGTCATTTTATGTGTCTCTGTTTAATATTTCAGACCATTAATAAAAAAGAGAAAACATCAAGAACTAAAGGCTGTTTGCAGTATTCTTTCATGGCGATTTGCTTTGTACAGCACGTTGCATATAAATATCACAACGCAGAAGCTTTGAGGGTTAACCGAATCCAAAGGCCAGGACGCAGCAGCACGGCGCGTGTGGTGGAGACCAGTAAAAATATAGAAATAACACTTCTGAGTCTGTCATAAAATGTATCAAATTTCTATTTCATTTCAGAAAAGCTTCAATATTCACTGATTTTGTATGTTGCAGATTTCAGTTCCTTTTTTTCTTCGATATTTATTCTACACAAGATCATGAGAAGCTCTCGTCTGTGATGGGCTAATTATATGATCATTGGTTTCAGCTGTCCCTCAGTTCTCCACGCTTTCTGATTGGTCAGGTTCGTCACCTTCACAGATCAATCCAGGGATGAGACCAATTACTGAAATTCAGTATCCCTTAGTGGAAAATTTCAAGTAAAAGGTTATCTCTCTTTGTGTTATGAAAATCAGTCAAATGTCAGGCAGTTATGGTTACGCTTTGGGATTTAATTTTTGTTCAATTGATTTCTGTTTTTGTGTTATCATGTTAATGTCTTCCATTTTAGGTGCTCACAATGATCCATGGGACCTCGTTCTTATCGACTGGTAGTATTTCAGCCAGGGTTTGAATTCATGTTTTAAGTCTTTGTTGCTCATTTTTGAGTCTTTCGTTGTGTTTTGTGATTGGTTCCCCAAGAGGCCCATTACAGCAGAGGACTGCACTCAGCCCCTATAAAGCAAACAGGACCCACAATCCCTTGTGGTTTATTTGAATGCACTCAGGAGTGGTGAGTTTCTCAGTTTTGTGATTTTCTTTGCTTATTCTGAATTTTCTGGATTTGACCTCTGACCTCTGTACTTTCAGATATTCTTTGAATTTGTGATTTGGACTTCAAACTGTTCATTTGGACTTTTGTGCTCCATAGAGCTTGCTTTTTGTTCAGAACATTTTTGTTAAAATTAAACCTAAAGATTCTGAGTTTGCTCTTGTCACTATTCAGGTTTGACGGTTTGCCCATCTAGTAGGGCAATTTTGGGATTTTGGAGGACTTAATGTGATTTGAAACTCTTCAGATTCATAACATTTATAGCAGCTTTTGAGTTTTTGAAAGTAGTCAGCAAAGTGACAGCCACATGCGTCATACTGATGATTGTCTTCTCCTAGGTGTTCCACACACCATCCTGCACCTTGGAGTTAAAACAACACCACCAGGAATCTTCAGTGATTTTTGACACCACTCTCTACTTAGGCTGTTCAGTTCTTATTGTTACTCAAGGTTTTCTTCTGAGATATCTTTATTGACTGACTTTCTTTGTTCTTATATTAAATCAAAATCATTTTTCATGCCCACCTATTTTTTACACAATTAGACATATGGAGTACCTACAGCTACATGACACTAAAATGGGTGTTAAGTGAAATATTGTTGAACCCCACTTCAGGACATTATGAATACTTAGTGATACCCAGTAGTTCAGCCATTACCCTTGACAGTTTTTAATCAGATGTACATTTTAGTCTTAGCATGTAGTGATGCCACACTCATATTTTCTCAGGATCTTAAGACAGACGTAACTCATAGACATCTTAAGATGTTTAAGAAGAAACACAAAGTTGGAAAAATGTGAGTTTCAACAGTCTTCAGTTTTATTTTTGGCATATCAGACACCAATCAAAGCTCAAGCCCTTTACAAATTGGCTATTATCAAATTTAGTAGGTCAGCTGCACTTCTTTATGGACTTTGTAATTTATAACTAATACTTCATTAAATCATTTTAGGTCCATTGCTTCTCCTATCACTAAAAAACACGATGAAGACACTTTAAGTGGACACTGGCAGCTCTAGAAGCTGTTGATGATCCTGAAAAGTACCGACTGAGATAGGCAGTGGCGTCTCCTGAGTAAAGGTGGTCCGAATTCTGTTAAAGTGTTCTCAGACACTGGTGACGTACCCCCTGTGCCTCTTCTGTCAAAAATGTCTAACCTGCTGAACAAAATTATGAGGTAGAGAATCAGAAACGTTTTGTGCTTGTACTGTTTTTAGAAGAAGTAGACACGGCCAGAATGTACAGTGATGACATTTTCAATTTTAATGAGTATGAAGAAAAATTTAACTCACTAAAAAGTAACAAAACGTTTGAATGTCAAACAGGCACATTTCCTACGATGGTTTAAATGGTTCAACTTTGTGATCCAATACAAACCTAATAATGAAATCAACAAGGCTGATACCTTATCGTTCTAATGAAAGCCTTTTATATTACAAAATTAATATGACCCATAATTCCACCTGAAAATGTTTTAGCTGTTACTAGAATTGTATTCTACTTATATCAGTAAGTTAGTCTTCTGATCAGGAAAAACCAGTTCTACACTAGTAGGGGTCCTTGACGGTTTGTTGATGTCATCACTCTAGGAGCTGCGTTCAGGGTCTAATGTATTAGGTGCCATTTTACGAAACTATGCGTTAGTGTCGTGTTCCTCGCTTTATAGGGCCATCATCTCTGGTCGTGACCTTGAGTTCGTACTTCAAAAGAATTAAAGGTCAGAAATTGATCCCATCTACAGATAAATCCCTTAAATACAAATAAATGCCCTCTTTGCTATTGATCTTCATGTCTTGCCTCATTTGACTACTGGCCTGATTTTTAACTTTGGTGTTTGGCTCACTTTGTTTGTATTTTATTTTTTCTGCTTTGCCTTTTGCGTGTATCTCCTGGGTCATCTCAAAAAATGAGTTATCTCTTTCCTGCCAAGCCAGGACAGTTATATGTTTACTGGTCAGTTCATCAAGAAGTCAGTATTATTGTCTAATAATCAACATTTCAATTCATTTCCCAACCTTAATAATATGGATAAGATTATGCAGACTCTTACCACTATGAAGCTTTATGATTAGTTAGTAGTGTCGATACAAAGCTGAACATGCCATCTCTCCACAATATCATTCATGACGTTCTTGGTGCCAGTGTTGAAAACTGGCAGACTGCGAAGTAATCTGATAAAGTGGACCAAGCGAGAAGTTGTGAACCAAAACAGTGTGTCACTGGAAAGACAGCCCACCTTGGCGTAAAGTGAACTCGACAGACAAAGTTCAATCAATAAATTGATTATCCTAAAAATTAAGCAAGAAAATCTGAACTGAACTTTGAAACAGAAGTTCAGTAAAAAGCCATATGGAGAAGTTCCTTTTAACGAGAGCGAAGGTATTTTATCAGAATACCTTGCTTTATTATCATAATTCACATGCAGTATATATTGTAAATGCAAATGAGAGAGCAAAAGAAGAATTGAAGGTTCCAACCTGGAGATCCCCATTGATTGCGACTCTTCACAAAGAAAAGAAACACAGAAATACCAACAGAAATATCAGTGCTTCAGCAAAATGGTGTTTTAGTGCCCTCTAGTGGGCTAAAAGGGCTGGCTCGCTGGGCACAGCTCAGACTCTGCTAGACAAATAAACTCCAATTCAACTGATGCGGTTTTATGCTGGTTGGGTGGAAGAGGCGGGCTTGAGGAGGAAGTGATGAGCATCATCTGCCAGTTACTGCTCTTCCAGTCTACAGATGGAAACTGAGACTGAGGGAACAAACATAACAGTCTCTGATGACCCTGAAACAAGTCAGTGTAAGAGGCAGCAGCAGGCCTACTTGTGACAGAATGCTGTATTATAGAGATGCCTTATAAGATATCAGTAAGCAAGAAAAATATGGTGTTAATTGTATTTGAAATAAAGAAATGTAATTAAAAACTGTTAATCACATAAGGAAATATATTTTGAATTGTCAATGTTATATATTATATATATTGTGAGGGATTGTGACACGTGTATCCCAGCCAAGCACCCCAAACCACCAGATGGAGCCATTCCTACAACATGGATGGGCCCCAATTCCAGGACTCATGGAACTTGGAGTCTTTCATCACAGCCTTGCTGGATACCATAGGGGGCCACTGGAGGACGCTGCAGGGAGGCTCAAGGACTTATACTTTCCTTATAGCCCGGAAGTAATTCATAATCATGGAAACAGAACTAACAACAACATTTATTTATATAGCACATTTTCATACAAATAGTAGCTCAAAGTGCTTTACATAATAAAAGAAAAGAAAAAATAAAAGACACAATAAGAAAAAATAAATCAACATTAATTAACATTGAATAAGAGTAAGGTCCAATGGCCAGGGGGGACAGAAAAAACAAAAAAAAAACTCCAGACGGCTGGAGAAAAAAATAAAATCTGTAGGATTCCAGACCATGAGACGCCTGACCAGTCCCCTCTGAGCATTCTACCTAACATAAATGAAACAGTCCTCTATGGATTTAGGGTCTCACAGAAGGACTTGATGATGATGGTCACGTAGACTTCTGCCTTTACTCGGTCCATCATTGTTGGAGCATCATGATGCTTGAGTAGGTGGAGGTGGCGCGGGATACACAGACCACAAAGAAACCGGAAAAGAAACAGAAGAGAGAGTAGGGGTCAGTACGGATTTTAGAGCCACACATGAGTAGTTATTATGAGGAGATTGAACATACAGAGTATCAGGAATAAGTTAAATTAAATTAAATTGAAGTTATAACAATGGCCCTGTTAGCAAGTAATGTGTTTTCAGCAGTGTTTTAAACTGCTCCACTGTATCAGCCTGGTGAATTCCTATTGGCAGGCTATTCCAGATTTTAGGTGCATAACAGCATAAAGGCCACCACGCCTCACCACTTCTTTTAAGTTCTGTTTTTGGAATTCTAAGAGACACTCATTTGAGGATCTGAGGTTACGATTTGGAATATAAGGTGTCAGACATTCCAATATATAAGATGGAAGGAGATTATTTAAGGCTTTATAAACCATAAGCAGAATTTTAAAGTCAATCCTGAATGACACAGGTAACCAGTGTAGTGACATCAAAACTGAAGAAATGTGCTTCAGATTTTCTTTCCTAGTTAGGATTCTAGCAGCTGCATTCTGCACCTCGTTAGCAAAACAATTTATGTCTTTTGGGTAGTCCTGAGAGGAGTGCGTTACAGTAATCTAGTCGACTGAAAACAAACGCCGCGTGAACTAATTTCTCAGCATCTTTCAGTGATATAAGAGGTCTAACTTTACTTATGTTTCTTAGTGAAAAATGTTGTCCTAATGATCTGATGAATATGTGATTTAAAAATTCAGATTACAGTCAACAATTACTCCTAAGCTTTTTACCTGATCTTGACTTTTTAATCCTAATGTATCCAGTTTATTTCTGATAACCTTATTGTATCCATTATTGCTAATCACTAAGATTTCAGTTTTCTCTTTATTTAACTTGAGAAAGTTACTATTCATCCATTCTGAGATACAAGTCAGATATTGTGTTAGTGAATCGTAGGAGAACGAGAGGACATCAGGTGCTATTGATAAGTACAGCTGTGTGTCATCAGCATAGCTGTGGTAGCTCACGTTGTGCCCTGAGATAATCTGACCTAACGGAAGCATGTAGATTGAGAAGAGCAGCGGACCCTGATAGAGCCTTGTGGAACACCGCATATTGATATCATGTGTCTTCGAGTTGTAATTATCACAACTAACAAAACAAAGAAAAATAGTATGCTTCAAGCTGAAAAAAAGAGGATTTTTGATCTGCCCCGGATGTGCTAGGAATCATGGACTGGGGATCAGAAGCATTTCAAGTCAAAGACTTTAAAAGGACTCTGGAAATTCCAGCAGTGAGCTGAGTTGGGAGGAAGGGTGACTGAGGTGCTGGGAGTGAAGGTTTATTGTTATTGTTTATTAATTATTGTGTATTATTGATATATTATTAGAGTATTGTGGAGTTGTGGTGCTTTGTACATTATCATTATAATAAATAATAATTCTGCACTTTTACCTGGTGTCTGACAAGTGGTCTGAGGTTCAAGGGACGAAAAGCCCAAAAACTGTCACTATATGTATAATATATATATATATATATATACTAGCAAATACCACGCTTCAGGCGGAGAAGTAGTGTGTTAAAGAAGGTACTGAAAAAAAAAAGGAAACATTTTAAAAATAACGTAAATGATTGTTAATGTAATTGTTTTGTCATTGATATGAGTGTTGTTCTCATATCTATCTATATATATATATATATATATATATATATATTACAGTATCTATACTAATAAAAGGCAAAGCCCTACTCACTCACTCACTCCCACTCACTCATCACTAATTCTCCAACTTCCCGTGTGGGTGGAAAGGCTGAAATTTGGCAGGTTCATTCTACAACTTCCTTACAAAAGTTGGGCAGGTTTTATATCGAAATTCACGCCGTAATGGTCATAACTGGAAGCAGTTTTCTCCATTTACTGTAATGGAGATGAGCTTCAACCTGGGCGGGTTCGTGTGACATCATCACACCTCCCACCCAATCACGCGGGACAAAAAAACCAGGAAGACCTAAAAAGCCTGAAGAAAAAATGCATTATATAATTGAGAAGGCAGCAAACAATAAGAAGCGGAGTGACATATACAACCATATTCATGAGTTCTGCTACTTGAAACAAAGACGATGTAAACCTACACTTTAAATTAAGTTCATAGACAGGCTCGCTGGCGTTTTGTAATTTAGTGCCTGCCCATATAAGGCCGTCCGTCAGCGGCAATCCCAAAAGCAAACTCCCACTAAATATTCACGGTTAAGGACTGTGCTTATGCAGAGGAAGATGAGATGGTCAGGGTGGTGTTTGACACAAACTCAGGAAACTCGAGAGAAAGTTTTAAGTGCCGGGACTAAGTTAACTTTACAGCCATGGACATACCGGAGGGCACCAGCACAGCTGGGAACCTTCGTGCATGTCCCGAGTGGCTCATGAACTGACACAGTGAAAGAAAAAAGAAAATTCAAGGCGTGAACAAAAAAATACACAATTGAAAAGGCGCAAAAAATATGGGCTGATACATAAAGCATTTTCAAAAAACCCAAAAAAAAAAGCACACTTTGGGAAAAAAGTCAATGTCCGCTAAAGGAAGAAGTGTAAAAAAAAAAGTGCATGCAGGTTCAGGTCTCAGATAAAAGGAAAGGAGCTGTTTTTGATGCGAAAAAAACGAATGGAAATGAAAGGGTTTATCTTTACAACGTTGACAAACCGGAATGTAACCCGAACCTTTTCCCAAAAAAACCTGATTGAAAAAAAAATGAGAATCAAATTTGATGACAGCCCCTCAGTCCCCCAAAAACAAATACTGTATATTGACAGTCTTTCGTTTTTTTAAAATTTCCCCCTTTTTTTTTTTAAATTTTTAAAAACTATTCTCCCCTGGATTATATATATATATATTTATATATAACCCATCTACATTAATAATAGATACTTTATTGCCATCAATGATTGTTTTGGAAAAATATAGTGTATTCATTGGGGACTAAAAAAAGTAAGGCGGGGGAAGGGGATGACTCATTGGGGCATGAGGCTGTATTTTGCGTCAACTCTATCAATTCCCGGATACATTTAAAAATATATTTTTTCGCTTTTATCCATATGTTTTCAAACTAAAGGGCCCGGGGCCAAATTCCCCGGAATTATACCCGCCCTGAGATCATTTTATATATTTATTATTGTTATTAAAGCCGGTTATAGCGCTGGTAACACAAAACCCACAGACCCTTTTAATGCGCTTCAGCTCCCTTTTCCAACCTTCCGGTTAATCAAGTCAGCTTATGATGTTGAAAAACGAAGCTATCCACCGATGCTGAAGAAAAGTTGATTCGAAAATAGAGCCTTTAAAACCAATGGGAGGCTGAGTATATGTTTACAAACCCGTGTGTCTCATTTGTGGAGCTAATGTGGCTGTAATTACAGAATTTAATCAAAAGGGCACTAAAGAGACAAAACATCAGGTTAACCTGAATGCAATGCAGAAGATACAGAAAGCAGAAGAATTAAATAAGAATCTGACACTTCAGGGGCGTTTAACGTGCACAATCACAAAGTGATTTCAAGTGAAGCTGCTTTTATAGAACAAATGCACCAGTGCACCTTGCCCCACTTTCCCTGTTGCCCAAATAATGTTAAACCAAGTCCACTACGTGTTCCCAAATCGACTTTGCTGATAAACTGGCGCACTGAGTTTGCGGGCTTTGGTGACTTCAAGAACAAAAAATCCGCCCACATGCGGCTCAACCTTATGCATGTTTGGTAGCACATATCTTTTGAGAAGCTCTTCTCAGTGATAAAGACTAACAAACAGCACACAGGAGTCCCACTGATGAGCACCTGCAATCCATCCTGAGAATCTCCACAGCACAGAACTTCACACCAAACGAAACAACCTGTGCCAAAAAAAATGCCAGGCGCCAGCTCTAAAATGACATATGAGCAAAGACAACTGAATGATTTGATTTTTGTGCTGAAAGGAACACATTTGATTTATATTTCCAGGTTTTTTTTATGCAGCATGTTCATATTTGAATTTGTATCATTTTGACAGGATAAAATTTTTTTGGAGAGCAAAATCTTTTGGGATATTTAAAATCTAAGTTTATTTTTATATAAAATTACATAAGAGTAAAGAAATGTGAATGTTTGTTCTTTTAACGTTTACTTTATTTCCCAACTTGTATAATTTAGACAGGATAAATTTTTATGGAGGCAAAATATTATAAGTTGTTTAAGGTTTGAGTTGGGTTTATTTCCCAATAATATTCCTGTCTGTTTTACCATTCCTACCAAACATATTTCTGTCGACTAAATAAAAATTCCTTCTATTTAAAATTTAAATAGAACTTGAACAAATCTGATAGTTCATAATATCCCAGACTTCCCGAAAGGGGAGTCATCCGTTTTAACAAGAGCGTTTGCACTGATACGAAATAGCTGTGTGTGATATATGTGGGTTTTATGTATAGTATATATATGTTTATATATGTGTGTGTGTATGTATATATATATATGTATTTGTGTGTATATATTGTGTGTATGTATTTATGTGTGTGTATATTATGTGTATATATGTAGATATATTTATTATATATATGTGTATATGTATAGATATTATATATATATATGTTTATGTGTGTGTGTGTAAATATATATATATATATGAAACATCATCATCAAACAGTGACAAAAAAATTACTTGAAATCATGTTACGTTATTTTCAAAATGTTTCCTTTCTTTTCATTGCTTCTTTAACACATTTCTCCCTGGGCTTGGTTTTTTCTAGTCTATATATATATATATATATTTGTTCTCATATCTATCTATATATATATATCTCTATCTATCTATATATATATATACTCGCTTGGCGGCGGAGTAGTGTGTTAAAAAAGGGAAGAAAGAAAAGGAAACATTTTAAAATAACTTATGATTTCAATGTAATTGTTTTGTCACTTATAATGTCGCTGTCATATATATATATATAGAAAAAATACTGTGTCCATGGCATGTCATGTTTAAGAAGTTATGAAAAGAAAGGGAAAAACTTTTTAAAAATAATGTAAAATGATTGTAAAAGTAATTGTTTTTGTGTATTTGGTGGCATACAAGGGTTGTTTTTTGTAGCTGCATCAGAAAATCTACTCAGAGCCCGACATGCCTCCTTTTTTCTGTTTTCTCAAAGCTTGGGTTGCTGCTGTCATATATATATACACACACACACACACATACATACATATATATATATATATATATATAACATATATATACACTACATATCTTCATATCTACATATCTATATATACATATCTACATATACACATATATATATATACATACCTATCTACATCATATATACACACACATACATACATACACACACACAATTATATATATGTGTGTGTTGTATGTATATTAATGTATTGTGTGTGTGTGTGTTTATATATACAGTATATATATATATATATATATATATAATTTGATAGGGTGTTGTGTGTGTATCCACATAATACATATATATATACACATACATATATCTTGGGATAAGCTTTTATATTGTGTGTGTATAGCTTTTGGGCACTGAGTGCAAGGGAAAAATAATAAAATATAGTCTATAAGTTATTAAACAGTAAAACATTAACGTTTTTAAAAAGTACGGTACAGAGCACTACTGGGTGGTTTCAGGTATGTAATTGTTTTGTCACTGTTGTGAGTGATGAGTGTTGCTGTCATATATATATATATATTTACACACACACATAAACATATATATACATATACATACATATCTACATATATACACACACAGCTATTTCAGACAGTGCAATACGCTGTCTTGTTAAAACGGATGACTCCCCGCCTTACGCATAAGTCTGTGTGGATATTATGAATCGTATTTGTTCAAGTTCTATTTAAATTTTAAATTGAAGGAATTTTTATTTAGTTGACATAAATATCTTTGGTAGGAATGGTAAAAACAGACAGGAATATTATTCGTGAATAAATCAACTCAAACCTTAAACAACTTATAATATTTTGCTCTCCATAAAAATATATCCTGTCTAAATTATACGTTAGAAATACAGTAAACGCTAAAAGAACAAACATTCAAATTTCTTTACTCTTATGTAATTTTATATAAAAATAAACTTAGACTTTAAATATCCCAAAAGATTTGGCTCTCCATAAAAATATATCCTGTCAAAATTATACAAATTCAAATATGAACATGCTGCATAACAAACCTGGAAATATAAATAAAATGTGTTCCTTTCAGCAATAACAAATCAAATCATTCAGTTGTCTTTGCTCAGATGTCATTTTAGAGCTGGACGCCTGGCATCTTTTTTTGGCCACAGGTTTGTTTCTGTTTGGTGTGAAGTTCTGTGTTGTGGAGATTCTCAGGATGGATTGCAGGTGCTCATCAGTGAGGCGACTCCTGTGTGCTGTTTTGTTAGTCTTTATCACTGAGAAGAGCTTCTCACACAGATATGTGCTACCAAACATGCACAAGGTTGAGCCGCATGTAGACAGACTTTTTGTTCTTCGAAGTCACCAGCGCCGTGCAAACTCAGTGCGCCAGTTTATCAGCAAAGTGCGTATTTGGGAACACCGTAGTGACGACTTGGTTTAACATTACTTGGCAACAGGGAAAGTGGGGCAAGGTGAACTGGTGCATTTGTGTCTCCCATAAAAGCAGCTTCACTTGAAATCACTTTGTGATTGTGCACGGGTAAAAACGCCCACTGGTGTCAGATTCTTATTTAATTCTTCTGCTTTCTGTATCTTCTGCATTGCATTCAGGTCTTTCAGGTTACCTGATGTTTTGTCTCATAGTGCCGTCTTAGATTAAATTCTGTAATTACAGCCACATTAGCTCCAGAAATGAGACACACGGGTTCAGTAAATATATACTGGCCTCCCATCGGTTTTTAAAGGCTCTATTTTCAGAATCAACTTTTCTCTTCAGCATCGCAGGTGAGCTAGCTTCGCAATAACTTGCAGCATCATAAGCTACACTTGATTAACGCTGTAAGCAGTACCGGGCAAGGCAGCTGAAGCGCCTGCATTATGGGATCTGTAGTTTATTGTGTTACCAGCGCTTCATATACCCGGCCATTAATAACAATAATACAGTATATAAAATGATCTCGCTGGGTCGGATATAATTACACTGGCAGATGTGGCCCAACGCCCTTGAGTTTGACACATATGGACTAAATAGAACTTGAAAAGATATATTTTTTCAAATGTGATCGCGCAATTCAGATAGAGTTAACGCCAAGACTACAGCCTGCATGCCTCAATAAGTCATCCTCCCTCACTCTTTACTTTTTACCGCTCATCTAATGAATACACTGAGTATGGCTTTACCAAAATAATCACTGATGGCATAATAAAGTATCCATTATTCGAGTATGTAGATCGGGTTATCAACAACAACAACAAAAACAATATTTATTTATATAGCACATTTTCATACAAACAGTAGCTCAAAGTGCTTTACATATTAAAGAATAGAAAAATGAAAGACATAATTATAAAAAATAAATCAACATTAACATCGAATAGTAAGGTTCAATGGCCAGGGGGACAGAAAAACAAAAAACCCAGACGGCTGGAGAAAAATAAAATCTGTAGGATTCCAGACCATGATACCCCCAGTCCCTCTGTATATATATATACCCGCTGATCGCAGCGAGAAGTAGTGTGTTAAAAAGCTTAGAAAAAGAAAAGGAACATTTTAAAAATAACGTAACATGACTGTCAATATACAGTATTTGTTTTGTGAGTGTTACTGAGTGTTGCTGTCATCAAGGATTTGATTATCATTATTTCTTTCAATCAGGTTCGTATTTGTAGGATGTGTTGTGTTCAAGTTACATTCCGCGGTTTGTCAATCGCTGTAAAGATGACAGGTTTCATCTATCGATTCGTTTCTTACTGCATCAATAAACAGCTCGCCTTCTTTCTTTATCTGAGACTCCGACACACTGCATGCACGGGTTTTTTACACTGTCTTCCTTTAGCGACATTGACTTTTTCCAACGCAGGTGCTTTGTTTCCACAGTAGCTGCATTTATAAATATGCTTGTATGTATCAGACGCTTCATAATTTTTTGCTGCCTTTCAATTGTGTAATTCGGGTTTTGTTCAGCCTTTTGGAACTGTTGCTTTTATCTGTGCACTGCGTCAGTTCACGTGAGCCACTCGCGTACTTCCATCGAAGGTTCCCAGCTGTGCTGGTGCCATCTCGTGCTATGTCCATGGCTGTATTTAATGTTACCTTAGTCCTGGCACTTAAAACTTCTCTCGCGTTTTTCATTGGAGTTTGTGTCAAACACCACCTGACCATCTCATCTTCGTCTCCATAAGCACAGTCGCTCACTCGTGAATATTTAGTGGGAGTTTGCTATTGGATTGCCGCTTGACGGACGGCCTTATATGGGCAGGCACTCAATTACAAACGCCAGCGCAGCCTGTCTATGAACTTAATTTAAAGTGTAGGTTTACATCGTGCTTTGTTTCCAAGTAGCAGAACTCATGAATATGGTTGTATATGTCACTCGCCGCTTCTTATTGTTTCACTGCCTTCTCAATTATATAATGCATGTTTTCTTCAGTGCTTTTGAGGTCTTCCTGGTTTTCTATGTACTGCGTGATTACGGGAGGCGTGATGATGTCACACGAAACTCCGCGCCCCACGGCGTTGAAGCTCATCTCCATTACAGTAAATGGAGAAAAACTGCTTCCAGTTATGACCATTACGCGTAGAATTTCGATATAAAACCTGCCAACTTGTAAGGAAGCTGTAAGGAATGAACCTGCCAAATTTCAGCCTTCCACCACACGGAAGTTGGAGAATTAGTGATGAGTCAGTGAGTGAGTGAGGAGTGAGTGAGGGCTTTGCCTTTTATTAGTATAGATATGTTTCTTTACATTTCATATACTGTACAATCTTTAATGTATACTTTTGAACTACATATATATTTTACATTATATTTAAACATTTGTCCAAATATTTTTGATATATTTCAATATATTACATTTTGCAAGGGTCTCACCATGTTTCCCATTGTAAAATGATTAGAGTGTCTTGTGCTCACCATTCAGCGACAAAAGGCGCATTGTCAGGATACCACAAGAGAGATCTGAAGTCAGAGTGTCAATAAAAACGGTGTTCATTTAAAGTCATTTTTAGTCAAAGTCAAAAGACGACTCTCACCAGTATAAAGATTGAAAACACAATGAACAGAACCACCACAGCGACTACTGTGAATTTCACTTATCCATAGTTATCAAGAAACTAAATTTAAATCCAATTGGTGACATTTACAGTGCCCTCAATAAAGTTTGGGACAAAGACACATTTGTCCTTGATTTACCCCTTTTTTCTGCACAGTTTAAAATTATAAATCAAACAATTCATACATGACTAAGTGCACATTGCAGACTTTCATTTAAGGGTATTTCCATATATTTCCATCACACCGCCTAGAAATTACACCACTTTGTCTACATGGTCCTCTCCATTTCAGGGCACCATAATGTTGGAGACAATTGGTGTCACAGGTGTTTGTGATTCCTCGGGTGTGTTTCGTGGCTTCATAAGATACTGCGGCTTGCTTACATGCTTTGGAGTCTGTAGCTGTCATTGTTCAACATGAGGACAAGAGTTGTGCCAATGAACGTCAAAAATGCCAACCATTGGAGACATTGGTAAGACTTTAGGATGACCGAAATCAGCTTCTGGAATATCATTAAGTAGAAAGAATGCACTGATGAGCTCAGTAATCGCAAAGGGACTGGCAGTCCAAGGAAGACCTCCACTAATGAGGACAGAATCCTCACTATGGTCAAGCCCCAACTCAAAGCCCCAAACGCCTGTCCAACAAATCAAAGTCAGACTTCAGGAGGCAGAAGTGTGTGTGTCAGAGACAACTATCTTCAGAAGACTTCATGAACAGAAATACGGAGGCCACACTGCAAGATACACTCCACAAGTTAGCCACAAAAACAGGATGGACAGATTACAGTTTGACAAAAAAGAACTTAAAAGAGCCTGCAGATTTCTGGGAAAAGGTCCTGATGAGACAATGATGAAACTGCATCAGAGTGATGGCAAGAGCAAAGTGTGGATACAAGAAGGAGTTGCCCAAGATCCAAAACAGACCACCTCATCTGTTAAACATGGTGCTGAGGGTGGTAAGCCTTGGGCATGTACATCTGTCACAGGTCATGTCCCACTTCTCTTCATTGGTGATGGAACAGCTGATGGCAATGGCACAATGAATTCTGAGGTGTACAGAAACATCCGATCTGCTCAAGGTCAAATAAATGCCTCCAAACTTGCTGGATGGCGCATTATCCTACCACAAGATAATGACCCCAAAACAGACTGCTGAGGTAACACAGGAGATTCTCAAAATTAAAATGGAAAATATTTGAATTGCCAAGCCAGTCACCTAATTTGAATTCAATTGAGAAGGCCTTCCATGTGCTGAGAAAACTTAAGGACAAGCCGAACAAGCAGGAGCTGAAGATGACAGCATTAGAGGCCTGACAGAGCAACACTGGAGAAGATCCTCAGCACCTGGTGATGTCTGTGAATCATAGAGTTCAATGCAGTCACTGCACACAAGGAATATGCGACAAAGAACTAAATATAATGGCTTTAATAGACCTGCCATTGCTGTGTCCAAAATTATGGTGCCCTGAAATGGGGGGTGGGTAGAAAAAGTGTTGTTATTTTTACATGGTGCAAATTCCCTAAATGAAAATGTGCACTTTAATTACATCTGAATTGTCTGATTTGAAACTTTAAACTGTGGAGCAGAGAAGTTAAAATCAGGGGAATGTTTGTCCCAAACATTTGGAGGGCACTGTATGATTGAATGACACAGTGTTCAGCTTGTGTCGATGATGTTGTTCTGATGGCTAGAAACGAAAACATTCTGATAGAGAAAGCTCAAGAACTTCATAATGAATCTAAGAGAACAGATCTACAAATCAGTCAGACTATACAGAGAGTGCGGTAAGGTTTAGAGATACAGAGACATTGAACTTCTTCTATAAGCTGCCCTGTTAGAGCTTGTTAATTGTCTGTGTGTGCCCCTGCCCATCCCATTCCTCACTCGCTTTTCTCTCCTTTCAGACTTGGACACTCACACTGACATCAACATGGCACACAAACATCTCTCTCTGTGAACTTGCTGTTAATGGGAGGTGGAGTACAGTGAGACTTCATGGACACAGGAGTCGCATATAAAGTAGAGGGTGAGCAGTGCAGATAGTCCTGAGTTTGTTCTCTTTTCATTTCCCTAATACTTTGTGTGTCACAATGTAGCATTGCCACATAAAGTACAGTGGAACCTCGGTTCACGAACGTCCCGGTTCACGTGACAACTCGGTTCACACCAAAAGCTCAGCCAAACTTTTGCCTCAGTTCATGACCACACACTCGGCATAATGCAACAAGCCAGTTTCCCTTGCCTGTCTGAGCTGAGCTGAGAGAGAAAGAGAGAGAGAGAGAGCGAAGCGAGCACGTGCCTGCTGGGAAGGGGAGGAGGAGATCGCTGCACGGTTTGCCTGCTCATCTGTAGCTGTAGTGCAAGTGAACCACAACCCCCACCACAGGCAGCCTGAGAGAGAAAGAGAGCTGCCATGCTTTTTCAATTAAGCAAAGCCGCTCCTTGTTTTCAATAAGACGCACTCTCTTTGTGCTCTACAGTATTTTGTGTGTTTTGCAGTTAACTATGGCTTCTAAGCAAGTGGAGAGTGGTCAGAAGAAAGTTTTGAAGAAAATTGAAATTGAAGTAAAGAAAGAAATTACAAGAGGTGGGAAAAACTGTTTACCAGTTTACTCATTTACCAATCGGAGAACCCTGGTGCTTTCTAAGCATAATGTAAACAAAGCCAGACTGCCAGTAATGTGGGCAAAACACGAAGGATTGGGTCACAAGGAGTTTGTTTTTGAATGGCTGCATGAGGTTTCACTCCCACCAGCTAAACAGCTAAAAACACCAGAAACCCAAGAAATCACAAGAGAGAAAAACACCTGAAGGAAACATTTCATGCCAGAACTCGACTCATGCAAGGTTAGTTTTGTTGGTGGTTTTGTATTACGGATTTTCAAAAGTTAATTTTTAGTTCATAATGCGATTTGTTGCAATGTTATTTTTCTCTTTTTTCAAATGTTCACTTTTTTCCTTTGTTCTTAAAACTCATGAAAGTGTTTACAGATGGAGTTTTTCATAGCTTAGGTGTGATGTTACATTTCTCTTTTTTCAAATGTTCGCTTTTTTCCTTGTGCTTAAAACTCATTAAAAAAATTGTTTACATGGAGGACTTCATTGTGTGATTTGTTGCAATGTTACTTTTTTTGTTTGCTTGTGAGTTGGTTTTTGCAAGGCTTCAGATTTGTTGTTCCTTTTTTCTGCTGTGCTTAAAACTCATTTAAAAAATGCTGCCGAAGCACGTGCTACAGAGAGATTAGAGAGCGAAGCAAGCAAGCTGCAGAGAGAGTACAGGCAGTTGACTGGGAAGGGTTGGGGAAGGATAGGGTGTGTGTGTGTGTGTGTGTGTGTGCTGCGTGCTCACACTACACACAAAGAGAGAGCTCGTGAGCCAGCCTGCTCTTGTAGCTGAGGTAGGGAGGGGCTTTGGTGGTGTGTGTGCTAGAGAGAGAGAGAGAGAGCGCAGCGAAGCTGCTCGTGTAGCTGATCAGGGAGCCTGGGTGTTTTGTGTCAGTGTTATTCAATGTTTTTACATTAGTTTACTATTACACTGTGCATTCTATGGTGTAATTAACTATATTTGTGCTTAATATTTATATATTTTACATATTTACATACAGTTTGTAATGGTCTGAACGGATTAATTGTATTTACATACAATCCTATGGGGAAACTGTTTCAGTTCCGATTAACTCGGTTTATGACCAAAGTTCTGAACGAATTATGGTCGTGAACCGAGGTTCCACTGTATATATTTTTCTTTTCTTCTTTCTCTATGGAAAACCTTACTGTCAAAAAAAAAAAAAAAAAAAATATACGGAAGATAGGGCGGGTTAAATAGAGAAGACCTTTTGGGAGGTACAGGGTTGTTCTCTTGCAACAATTTCCGGGTTGCTATGGAAACTGACGCACTATTTAAATAGAGGCAGGCAAAGAAAGAAAAAAAACAGCCTGAGTTTAATGGTGAAGGAGGGAAAGGACATGACCATTCTAAGTCCAGGACAAAGATTTGTTTTCGGGAGCACCACAAGTCAGCTGCAGTCTGGGGTGGCTACCTCGAAGTTTCCGGATACACTGAGGGTACCAGGAAAAGTATCGAAAACAGTGTGAGCGGTAAATCTTTTATTCAGGGATTGGCATGCCTGATGAACTGGACTATGGAGAAATAGTAAAACGAGAAAAACACTAAATCAAAAAGGACGGAGGGGAAAGCCTGGGAATTATAGTTTCATGCTTTGTGTTCATAGTGTATATTGGAAGTGGGGGTATTTTAAAAGTGTATTAATTATAGTTTTTTGTTTTTGCATTTTTTCTTCTCTGTGTGGGTTTTTAATATCGTTTTATTATTATAAACACCTCGCACTGTAGGAAGGGTTAAAGACAGGGTGAGGTTGTCCTGCAATCTTAAATTATACTTATTAAAGTGTAGCGGATCAAATCATTACAACAATAACAAAGTGTTTGTAATCAGCCACCCCTACAGCCCCCATAAATGTCATATATCTGACTGGACTTCTGGCTCCCAGTCATTTTATAACATCTCACACACAATGACCCTCCTGCAGAGGTTCCACACCTTCCTTCACTGAGCCACTCTATCCAGAGTTTTAGCTTGATTATGACCGCATTGTAAAATCAGACATTTGACACGATGTGACTACTGACCTGTACCCTCCATCAGTCACCTGATGTCTCCACAAGCGTAGATCCTCTTGGTGTTTGGTGTTAAAGTTCATTTTATATGATGGGTGCTGGGGCAACACTACTGTGGAAAAACAAATTCAGGGTAAATGTGGTTGTTCGTGTCTCCATTAGTATTTTGTTTGACTTAATCCTTGAGTAGCCAATCAACTGTGTGTTTGTTATAGTTTAGGTGAAGACACCTCAGACCTTTAAATACTCAGTTTGACTAGCAGGAGTCCTTCAGGGTGACAACTAAACAATTGTCTTGGCCCTTGAGTGTCACCATATGTCACCTGTGAAGTTGTGAAGTCTAACTGAGCAGCACTCAATCAAGCACTGTGAGGATTCTGCTTTTTGATTTTTCCACTGCCTCCAATGCCATCCAGCCATCCCTGTTAAGGTGTTAGCTCAGAGATATGCAGGTGGACTAGCCTGTGCTGTCCTGGATAATAAACTCTCCATCAAGGCAGACCTCAGTTTCTGAGTCTCAAAGACTGTGTGAGTAACACTGGGGCAGCACAAGTGACAGGCCTGTCTTCTCTTCTCTTCACTCTGTACTCCTAAGACCATAAATATGATAGCAGGTCATGTCACCTGGTTCATTCTACATGCCGGCGTAAACGACATAAGGCACCGAGAGTCAGAGGTTCTCAAGGCTGACTTCGCAGCACTAGTTGAAGACACGAAGGAGAGGACCCCATCCAAGAAAAATCTTCATCTCGGGTCCACTACCTCACGTCAGACGATCGCATAAATACTACAGTCGTCTGCTGGGTTTAAACAACTGGCTGAGAGGCTTCTGCGAGAATCAAGACATCGGGTTTATAGACAACTGGGATCTTTTTTGGGAAAGGCCGCGCTTCTTCAAGCGGATGGACTGCATCCGAATAGATTTGGCGCCTGGTCCTCTCGAAAACATCGCTAAGGTAATTCGTCCATCTTGACTGTCTACTTCTACTGCTAACCCCTTACGTAATGCTACTGGTTTGATAGGACATAATGGCTTAACAGAGTCTTCCGTTAAAGTGCACATCATTAATAATCTAATAACAAATCTTGCATGACGTAAAAATCTAGGCAGTGCGGCATAAACACCAATAATTTAATTGAAATTACTACTTCCAGATCAACACTGCATTAAGACTATAAAACGGATTGTAGATTACATAAAAAGTACACACAGAGCGGCGTTAACAAAAATAACTTAATTTTGTTCCGATTACCGATAACACGCATAAAATTCAGCTCTGCCCTTCAGAAACATTAAATATGGCACTATTAAATGTTAGAGCTTTAACTAACAAGACATTTTTTATAAACGATCTTATTAGTGATAGAAACATTGATTTTATTGCACTAAATGAAACATGGCTTAACTCAAATGGGCGGCTGTTTAATTGAATCTGCGCCTCCGGATTACAGTTTTACTCGTGCAGACCGCCAGGGAAAAAGGCGGTTTGGCAAACATTTACCGAGCCGATTAAAATGTAAAGATGTTAGTTTTGGTAAATTTAAGTCCTTTGAGTATCTCGCGTTGTTATTCATGGAGATTCTCACGTTCTCGTATTATCCGTGTATAGACCTCCCTAAATATAACGCGTCTTTCCTTGAGGAATTCTCTGACTTAATGTCAATTTTAGTTACAAACTATGACGACTCTTAATAGTCGGCGACTTTAACGTTCATGTCGACAATCAGTGTGACCAAAAGGTAAAGGAATTCATGAACCTCCTGGACTCTTTTGATTTGAAACGCTCGTAAATCAGCCTACACATAAAGCAGATCATACGTTAGACTTAGTGATTACTAAAGGACTTAAAGTTGATATAAAGCAGGTCATTGATATTCAGTCTATCAGACCATTTCCTTCTACTATTTAATATAGAAATAAAGATAGAAAATGCTCATGAGAAGCATTTTGTTAAAACGCTTCTTTGACTCATCAGCAGCTTTAAAAGCTTACAACTATTCTAAGCAATCAGTCCGTTTATAATGCCAACTATAATAGCAAGGATAATGTAAATAGTAAAGTGGAAAACTTTTAATTCTAAAGTAAGAACTGCTGCTGACAGAGTCGCACCTGAAAAGACAGTTAAAAATCCTCTAGTACTGTTATTCCATGGAAGACCCAAAGAGTGTCTGATTTAAAAGAACATCGTAGAGCTGAGCGTCAATGGAGGAAAACTAAACTAACTATCCAATATGAGATATTAAAGTTAAAATAACAGAATACAATAACACTGTCCGTCTTGAGAGGTGCTGCTATTTCTCTAATATTATAAATAACAATGCTAGTAATCCCAGAGTCTTATTTTCTACAATTGATCGTCTGCTAAACCAGGTAACACAAAGGAATGCCCCATAATACTTCCAGTGAAACCTGTGAGAACATTGCTGTATTTTTCACTCAAAAATTAATGACAATAGAGATAACATAGTATATCTCCCCAACACTGCAGAACCTCCAAAGCCCCAGTACTCCGTTATAAATAACTTAAATGCTTTCACTAGGATAGATTTACCTGAATTATATTAAATAATCTCTCAACTGAAACCCTCCACCTGCGTCCTTGACCCAATACCAACCAGGTTTTCAAAGAAATATCAGGCGTGCTAATTGACAATATTCTGGACATAGTAAATTAAATTAAATTAGATACGGGGTCTTTCCAGACTGTCTTAAGACTGCTGTAGTTAAACCCCTTCTTAAGAAACATAATCTTGACCCCTCTGCCTTGAAAATTTTAGATCCATGGCAGGGAGAAAATTCTTTGTGAGTTGTGGTAATCAAATCTCAAAGACACATGATATCCGATATGGTGGTCCACAAGGCTCTATCCTGGGTCCGCTGTTATTCTCAATCTACATGCTTCCGTTAGGTCAGATTATCTCAGGGCACAACGTGAGCTACCACAGCTATGCTGATGACACACAGCTGTACTTATCAATAGCACCTGATGACTCCGACTCGTTCGATACACTAACACAATGTCTTACTGGTATTTCTGAATGGATGAATAGTAATTTTCTCAAACTAAATAAAGAGAAAACTGAAATTTTGGTAATTGGCAATAATGGATTCAGCGAGGTTATCAGAAATAAACTTAATGCACTAGGATTAAAAGTTAAGACAAAAGTAAAAAATTTAGGGGTAACCGTTGACTGTAATCTGAATTTTAATCGCATATTCATCAGATCACTAGGACAGCATTTTTTCACTTAAGAAACATAGCTAAAGTTAGACCTCTTATATCATTGAAAGATGCTGAGAAATTAATTCACGCTTTTGTTTTCAGTAGACTAGATTACTGTAACGCACTCCTCTCAGGACCACCCAAAAAGACATAAAACACTTGCAACGAGTGCAGAATGCACCTGCTAGAATCCTAACTGGGAAAAGAAAATCCGAACACATTTCTCCAGTTTTGATGTCACTACACTGGCTACCTGTGTCATTCAGGATTGACTTTAAAATTCTGCTTATGGTTTATAAAGCCTTAAATAATCTGCTCCATCTTATATCGGAATGTCTGACACGTTATATTCCAAATCTTAACCTTAGATCTTCAAATGAGTGTCTCCTTAGAATTCCAAGAACAAAACTTAAAAGAAGTGGTGAGGCGGCCTTCTGCTGTTATGCACCCAAAATCTGGAATAGCCTGCCAATAGGAATTCACCAGGCTGATACAGTAGAGCAGTTTAAAACACTGCTGAGAACACATTACTTTAACATGGCCTTCTCCTAACTTCACTTTAACTTAATCCTGATACTCTGTATGTTCAATTCATTATAATAACTATTCACAGTGGCGCTCCAAAATCCGTACTGACCCCTACTTTCTCTTCTGTTTCTTTTTCCGGTTTCTTTGTTTTTGCCTGCGCCACCACCACCTACTCAAAGCATCATGATGCACCAACATTGATGGACTGAAAGCCAGAAGTCTACGTGACCATCATCATCAGGTCCTTGATGAAAACGCTAAATACAAAGAGGACTGTTTGACTTATGTTAGGTAGATTGCCCAGAGGGGACTGGGCGGTCTCTTGGTCTGGAATCCCTACAGATTTTATTTTTCTCCAGCCTTTGGAGTTTTTTTGTTTTCTGTCCACCCTGGCCATCGGACCTTACTCTTATTCTATGTTAATTAATGTTGACTTATGTTTATCTTTTATTGTGTCTTCTATTTCTCTATTCATTTTGTAAAGCACTTTGAGCTACATTTTTTGTATGAATATGTGCTATATAAATAAATGTTGATTGATTGATTGATTGATTGATTGACACATTTTCAGATGATTCTGCACTTATGGGAGTGTATTAATAAGGAGGACAAAAGGAGAGGAGTCAGGTGGAAAAGTTGATTTCCTGGTGCAAAGAGAATTGCCTGCATCTTAATACCAGCACAACGAAGGAACTGCTTATTGACTTTCAGAAAGGCTCTGTGTCCGGTCACTGTTCAAGGAGTAGATATGGAGGTAGTCCACTCCTACAACTACATAGGGGTCCACTTTAATGACAGGTTGGACTAGTTTTGAAACACAGAGGAACTAGAGAAGAAAGGGCAGAGCTGTCTCTTTATCCTTAGGAGACTGTGTTCCATTAATGTGGGAAGTGACATCCTCCACATCTTCTATAACTCTGTGATGGTCAGGGTGATTTTATATGCTGTGGTGTGCTGAGCTGGTAACAGCACTTTAAGAAAGGCCCACCAATCCAACAAACTGATTAAAAGAGTAAGCTCAGTTACAGGACACACTCTGGACCCCTGGAAGTCGTAGCAAAGGAGAGGATTAAAATACAATACAATACAATACCATTTATTTTTGTACAGCCCAAAGTCACACAAGAAGTGCAGCAATGGGCTTTAACAGGCCCTGCCTCTTGACAGCTCCCCAGCCTTGACTGTCTAAGAAGACAAGAAAAACTACTACAAAAACCCAGTAGGGAAAAAAAAAATGGAAGAAACCTCAGGAAAGGCAATTCAAAGAGAGACCCTTAGTAGTATAAGGCAGGGACCTTCTGTCAAATTAAATTATCGTTCAAACTTAAAAAATATTCCTAATTTTACCTAGAAAATAAGCCTGCAGATGGTTCTTATTCTCACATCTCTGCTTGCTGCTCATAACGACAAGATGACTGCTAATTTCTCCAAAATGGTGCATCTTCATGACCTTATTAGAACAATGATTTCTAATTTTAATGACTTGAACTAAATGAAATATACTATTCTTCATACAGCCTATTCTCGAGATTTCCGAACCAGGATAACGGTAAGGCCTATTCTGATTATTGTATGCTTACGAGCATGTTTCAAAAACGGAGGGCTTAATCCTTATATTTGTTTATTTTTCCTAGAGATCTATATTCAAATAGACTCATAAAACGATAAGGCCCTTTTTAAAACGAGCATGGTTTAATTAATCACATGAAATCCAGGCACGTGTGTGTGTGATTAGGCGCGTTGTGTGTCTGTCCTTTTCACATCACCAAATGAAATATTAATACAGACTATAGCCCCAAAGTCCGAATGAATTTTTAGACGTATCAAATGTATTTGTTGAATCATGGAGTAATTGATTATTATAAGGTTATTATGAGATTATATCTTAATACATATGGGATCGAGAGATTACGCTGTCTGATTTTTAAAAGTTTTTATCCATCTTGTATAGGATTTATTGGCGTGCACTTTGTTAAAGTGCTTCAGGTAGTTACAAATAACCTGTAATGTGTGAGAGGCTGTCTAGCTATCGTAAAAATAGAAATTTTATATGGACGTACTTCTTTCTGTCTAAACCGTGCATGATAGGGGTTAATCCTAATTAACCGCATGAACTGTGCGTTTGAGTGCATGTTTGAGTATACTGTAAGCACGGGTGTGTAATGGAAAATGTGTCAGGATACACTAATCAAGTTTTATTTACAAACGGACAGCTGAATCCTTTATTTTTTTTTTTCTTAGAGGTCTATATTCAAATCGACTCGGAAAATGGTAAGATCCTTTTAAAAAATATATTTGATTAGAACGTGCGCTGTGTGTATGCATGCAAGCTACTATGTATGCAGCTCAGCGCGTGTATGCGTGTATGGGTGTATGCGTGCTTGTGCCTGTGTGTGTGCATGTGTGTGGACTGTGGTTTTAAAGAGCATAGGCATTTTGTTTCAGCTGCGGCAAGCACTGGAAGGGGGGAATGTTGTTTTAAAGAGCATATGCATTTTGCTTTTTTAGACGATAAACACGAATCAGCTTCTCAAAGGGCTTCCCCTGATCTGTCTAATGGCTGTAAGTGTTATTTTTACGGCTCAGTTTATCGAAGAAACGTACGGGCATACAGAGCTCCAGATTTTGTGAAAAGATGTCTTAAACTGATAAGTTCATACTTTATTTCCAGGTCCCAGTGTCCCGGGTGTTTTAACGCAAGTGTTGAACGGTTCAGAAAATCTAATGTAATACAGCCTTCTACCTCAGGTACCTCAGGGACAAATAGATCCCACTTCAGCAGTTACGATCGACGACTCAACTACGTTGACCAATCCTGTAATACAACCTTCTACCTCAGGGCCAGTAAGGCCATTCTTCAGCACTCAGCCTGTTGAGGCCTTAACAGAGTCAGATAATTCAACCCACATCCTCAGACAGGATCAGGAGTGACTAATTCGTCCGGGTAAACTTGAGTCTCAAGCCAACTCTCCACAGCCATCTACCTCACATATGGAGAATTCTTCGTCTCCAGAGCCATCAGTAAGCTCCCGCAACCTTCTACCTCTAGATTAAATAATTTGTCTATAACGAGCGTCCAAAATTTAACAATATCGAGATTAGACACCACTTCAATTTTTCTGAGTCTTGATTCATTCGTCAAAGTTTTTAATCATATACACGACACCCTTCAGCAAATATTAGACAGTTTTACGAACATTTTGAATCCTAAGAATCTAGTGCAGCTAGAATTACGTGCGAATCTCTCAACCCCAGTGTTTTTCCCTAACCCCGTGGGCACGATTTCTGTTGAGGACTTTTTAATCAAATTGAATTACTTCTCCAGAGTCACGCTACTATTTTCAGTCCTGACACTAATCGTTCAGGTAGTTAGGGTTTCGTCTGGAGGGTCTAGGCATAAAGCATGTACCCTTTTCAACGATATAATCGTTCAAAAGAAGCGGAAGCACCTATGGATCTCCTTCAACCCAAATGATCAGTGCTGTTTTGCCAGGGGTTTGCTGGCTGTATTAAATGACAGATCCAGAAACAACCAGAAGTTGTGTGAACAAGAAAAAAGAGGACTGGAGCTTCAGGATTTCTTAAAGCGCTTTGAGTCTCCTGAACCTATTAATCCCCTTGATGCCCTGTATAGAGGGCACACCAACGCTATCAAATTATATCATAAGGTTCAAGGCGACGAGCAAATGCATTATTACGATTTTACAAGTCTGTACCCTTACGTCAACAAAACAAAAACCTACCGATCGGCCATCCAGCCTTTGTTTTTGAGGAGTTTGGCGATCTTAAGAAATACTTGCGCTCATTAAAATCACCATACTAGCCCTCGCAATTTGTATTTTCCGTCCTCCCTTTAAGAATTTGTGGTAAATTGATATTCACTCTGTGCCGTACATGTGCAGAAACCCAGACATCTGCCGGCCTTTGCTGTCACAATGATCGGGACAGGTCTTTAACAGGAACCTGGTGCAGTGTTGAAATACTGAAAAGGCCTTAGATAAAGGGCACAGAGTTTTAAAAATTCATGAGATATGGCATTACGAACAGAGTACCGCAAATTTATTTTCCGATTACATCAAAATTCATCTGAAAGGCAAACAGGAGGCCTCTAGTTGGCCATGTGGGCCCAGGATGAAGCATTCCGCCAGTGCTATGTTGATGACTATTTCGTAAAAAGAAGGCGTATTATTGGAGTGTGAAAACATAGCCTCCAACCCCGCTTAAGAGACAAATTTCAAGCTATTTCTGAATTCTATTTGGAGAAAATTCGGTCAGAAATCTAACCAACTGACCATGACGCTTGTTAAACACTCCCAAGAATCCTTCAATTACCTGTTCTCAGACGTGTATCGGGTCTCCTATTTTGGCTTTGTCAGCGACGAAATTGCTCAAGTGCAGTGGAGGTTTCGGATGACGAATCACGTTCTACCGGCCCGTCAATATGGTGATCACCACTTTCACCACGGCCTATGCCCGCCTAGAATTGTACAAATTGTTGGATCATTTTAGGGCGAGGATTCTGTATCATGATACAGATTCCATTATCTTCAGACCCTCGCCCAGACAGTACATGCCAGCTACTCGGTGACTATTTAGGTGAACTCACCAGCGAACTAGATCCTGATAACTTCTTAGAAGAATTTGTTTCTGGGGTTTGAAAATGCATGCGCGTACAAAAGCGTTCAAAGGCAAGGTATGTATGAAGGTAAAGGGCATTACTCTCAATCATTAAGCGTTCAAGCGGTAAACCTATACTCATTAATGGATCTAGTGCATAGTTTTGTAGAACACGAGCTCACGAAAGAAATAGCGGTTCATGGCACACAGATTCATAGGAACAAAAGATTCTGAGTGGTGTACAACAAAAGGGTTCTATTGCCCAATTTCACATCTCTCCCTTATGGATACTAAAGAGGGCTTTGATGTTAGACTTCAGCACCCGTTCTCAAAAATAGTCTCAGGACTCTCCTGTTCTGGTAAATCGCATTATATGAAAAAGCTTTTTGGAGCACGCAGACCATGTGCTTTCTCGTCGCCCTGACAATATAGTCTGGTTTTATAGTTGTTGGCAGCCTCTGCAACGATGAACTGTTAGCCCAATTTCCCAAAACCAGATTTTTGGAGGGTTACCTGCATCCATATGCGACAATGAACTACTGCCACCTGACCGAGTTAACTTGGTGATCGTGATTTGATGGAATAGGTCAATCAATCAATCAATCAACATTTATTTATATAGCACATATTCATACAAAAAATGTAGCTCAAAGTGCTTTACAAAATGAATAGAAAAATAGAAGACACAATAAAAATAAACATAAGTCAACATTAATTAACATAGAATAAGAGTAAGGTCCGATGGCCAGGGTGGACAGAAAAACAAAAAACTCCAAAGCTGGAGAAAAAATAAAATCTGTAGGGTTCCAGACCAAGAGACCGCCCAGTCCCCTCTGGGCATTCTACCTAACATAAATCATCATATTTTCATGGAAGGACCTGATGATGATGGTCACGTAGACTTCTGGCTTTCAGTCCATCATGTTGGAGCATCATGATGCTTTGAGTAGGTGGTGGTGGCGCCGCCACCACAAAGAAACCGGAAAAGAAACAGAAGAGAGAGTAGGGGTCATGGATTTTAGAGCCACCATGAATAGTTATTATGAAGAATTGAACATACAGAGTATCAGGATTAAGTTAAAGTGAAGTTATAAAAGGCCATGTTAAAGTAATGTGTTTTCAGCAGTGTTTTAAAGTGCTCTACTGTATTTGCCTGGCGAATTCCTATTGGCAGGCTATTCCAGATTTTAGGTGCATAACAGCAGAAGGCCGCCTCACCACTTCTTTTAAGTTTAGCTTTTGGAATTATAAGGAGACACTCATTTGAAGATCTAAGGTTACGATTTGGAATATAACGTGTCAGGCATTCCGATATATAAGATGGAGCGAGATTATTTAAGGCTTTATAAACCATAAGCAGTATTTTAAAGTCAATCCTGAATGACACAGGCAACCAGTGTAGTGACATCAAAACTGGAGAAATGTGTTCGGATTTTCTTTTCCCAGTTAGGATTCTAGCAGCTGCATTCTGCACTCGTTGCAAATGATTTATGTCTTTTGGGTAGTCCTGAGAGGAGTGCGTTACAGTAATCTAGTCTACTGAAAACAAAAGCGTGAATTAATTTCTCAGCATCTTTCAATGATATAAGAGGTCTAACTTTAGCTATGTTTCTTAAGTGAAAAATGCTGTCCTAGTGGTCTGATGAATATGCGATTTAAAATTCAGATTACAGTCAACGGTTACCCCTAAATTTTTACTTCCGTCTTAACTTTTAATCCTAGTGCATTAAGTTTATTTCTGATAACCTCGCTGAATCCATTATTGCCAATTACCAAAATTTCAGTTTTCTCTTTATTTAGTTTGAGAAAATTACTATTCATCCATTCAGAAATACCAGTAAGACATTGTGTTAGTGTATCGAAGAGTCGGAGTCATCAGGTGCTATTGATAAGTACAGCTGTGTGTCATCAGCATAGCTGTGGTAGCTCACGTTGTAACCTGAGATAATCTGACCTAACGGAAGCATATAGATTGAGAATAACAGCGGACCCAGGATAGAGCCTTGTGGAACACCATATCGGATATCATGTGTCTTTGAGATTTGATTACCACAACTCACAAAGAATTTTCTCCCTGCCAGGTAGGATTCAAACCAATTTAAGACACTGCCAGAGAGGCCCACCCATTGACTAAGGCGATTTCTAAGAATATTATGATCAATGGTGTCAAATGCAGCACTCAGATCTAAGAGGATGAGAACAGATAAATGGCCTCTGTCTGCATTTACCCGCAAGTCATTTACTACTTTAACAAGTGCAGTTTCTGTACTGTGATTTGTTCTGAAGCCTGACTGAAAAGTATCAAGAATAGCATGTTTATTTAGGTGGTCATTTAACTGCATAATGACTGCCTTCTCTAGAATTTTACTTAAGAAGGGCAGGTTAGAAATGGGTCTAAAATTTTCAAAGGCAGAGGGGTCAAGATTATGTTTCTTAAGAAGGGGTTTAACTACAGCAGTCTTAAGACAGTCTGGAAAGACCCCGTATCTAATGACAATTTACTATGTCCAGAATATTGTCAATTAGACGCCTGATATTTCTTTGAAAAACCTGGTTGGTATTGGGTCAAGGACGCAGGTGGAGGGTTTCAGTTGAGAGATTATACTATGTAATTCAGGTAAATCTATCCTGGTGAAAGCATTTAATTTGTTTATAACGGAGTACCGGGCTTTGGAGGTTCTGCAGTGTTGGGGAGATATACTATGTTATCTCTAATATCATTAATTTTTGATTGAAAAATACAGCAATGTTCTCACAGGTTTCACTGGAAGTATTCTGGGGCATTCCTTTGTGTTACCTGGGTTTAACAGACGGTCAATTGTTGAAAATAAGACTCTGGGATTACTAGCATTGTTATTTATAATATTAGAGAAATAGCGCCTCTCAAGACGGACAGTGTTATTGTATTCTGTTATTTTAACTTTTAATATTTCATAGTGGATAGTTAGTTTAGTTTTCCTCCATTTACGCTCAGCTCTACGACATGTTCTTTTAAATCAGACACTCTTTGGGTCTTCCATGGAATAACAGTACTAGAAGATTTTTAACTGTCTTTTCAGGTGCAACTATGTCAACAGCAGTTCTTACTTTAGAATTAAAGTTTTCCACTTTACTATTTACATTATCCTCGCTATTATAGCTGGCATTATAAACGGACTGATTGCTTAGAATAGTTGTAAGCTTTAAAGCTGCTGATGAGTCAAAGAAGCGTTTTTAACAAAATGCTTCTCATGAGCGTTTTCTATCTTTATTTCTATATTAAATAGTAGAAGGAAATGGTCTGATAGACCGATATCAGTGACCTGCTTTATATCAACTTTAAGTCCTTTAGTAATCACTAAGTCTAACGTATGACCTGCTTTATGTGTAGGCTGATTTACGAGCTGCCTCAAATCAAAAGAGTCCAGGAGGTTCATGAATTCCTTTACCTTTTGGTCACACTGATTGTCGACATGAAAGTTAAAGTCGCCAACTATTAAGAGTGCATCATAGTTTGTAACTAAAATTGACATTAAGTCAGAGAATTCCTCAAGGAAAGACGCGTTATATTTAGGAGGTCTATACACGGATAATACGAGAACGTGAGAATCTCCATGAATAACAACGCGAGATACTCAAAGGACTTAAATTTACCAAAACTAACATCTTTACATTTTAATCGCTCGAGTAAATGTTTGCCAAACCGCCCTTTTTCCCTGGCGGTCGCACGAGTAAAACTGTAATCCGGAGGCGCAGATTCGATTAAAACTGCCCCCATTGAATTAAGCCATGTTTCATTTAGCAATAAAATCAATGTTTCTATCACTAATAAGATCGTTTATAAAAATGTCTTGTTAGTTAAAGCTCTAACATTTAATAGTGCCATATTTAATGTTTCTGAAGGGCAGAGCTGAATTTTATGCGTGTTATGGTAATCGGAACAAAAATTAAGTTATTTTTGTTAGCGCTCTGTGTGTACTTTTTATGTAATCTACAATCCGTTTTTATAGTCTTAATGCAGTGTTGATCTGAAGTAGTAATTTCAATTAAATTATTGGTGTTTTGCCGCACTGCCTAGATTTTTTACGTGCATTAAGATTTGTTATTAGATTATTAATGATGTGCACTTTAACGGAAGACTCTGTTAAGCCATTATGTCCTATCAAACCAGTAGCATTACGTAAGGGGTTAGCAGTAGAAGTAGACAGTCAAGATAGACGAATTACCTTAGCGATGTTTTCGGAGGGACCCGGCCAAATCTATTCGGATGCAGTCCATCCCGCTTGAAGAAGCGGCCTTTCCCAAAAAAGATCCCAGTTGTCTATAAACCCGATGTCTTGATTCTCGCAGAAGCCTCTCAGCCAGTTGTTTAAACCCAGCAGACGACTGTAGTATTCATGCGATCGTCTGACGAGAGGTAGTGGACCCGAGATGAAGATTTTTGCGGATGGGGTCCTCTCCTTCGTGTCTTCAACTAGTGCTGCGAAGTCAGCCTTGAGAACCTCTGACTCTCGGTGCCTTATGTCGTTTACGCCGGCATGTAGAATGATGGATCCAATTGCCCTCTTGTGCTTCTGGTAGAAGGTCGGCGCCCGCCTCATCACATCTCGAACTCGAGCACCGGGAAAACAAGAAACAAAGGATTTTTGATTAGGGCACGTGATATTCAGGTTTCGTACAATGGAATCACCTACCACGATTATATCACCCGGGGTTGAAGGCAGACTGGGGACGCGGAGAGGGTCGAATCGATTCTGGATTTGAATGCTCGCCTGTGCCGCTGGAGGTGTTCTAGCCTTGAACCCCCGCCTGCAAAGCTGAAACCCGTCGAGGTCTTCATCAGCGTTGTTCCTACGAGGCGCGGGGGTGAAGCTTACTTGCCCTTGGACTTGAGCGCACGAGGTGGGGTTGATGTTACGCCGCTTCAGTTGTTTGGTGTGGTTTGTCCAGCAGCCGAGTCTTCAAGTCTCTGAGGTACCTTCGTCTAGACAGGAGTTTCTGAATCTGTTTGTCGAGTGCCTGGAGTTCCTCGACAACGATGGCAACGCGATTCATCTCACTGTCGGCCATTGTCTGCTTCTACTTCCGCTTCCGCTTCGTCACCTAGGTGAGCCATAGCGAAAAGATAGAGAGGGCCTTCACAAAATATACCTCATCACAGGAATTTATCCATCATTTACTTGGTCCAAAATTTATTTTTTCAAGGCAAGAAAAGTAGTACGATAAATCTGAATGTCAATTACATCATCCTCTTTAAAAACCCTCGAAATAAGCTGCAAATCACCAATTTGGCGCGTCAAATGTACCCTGGTAGGGTTAAATTTTTTCTTGGAGGCCTTCGAGCTCCTCTTATGGTTATCTGTTGGTGGATCTGAAAGCCCAGGACGCCTGGCCAATTTCGTTCACGTGCGGATTGTTTCCTCCCGACAGGCCTCACGGCGCGCGTCGTGAAAAGATAAAGGCGTGCGATTTTCCAAGTATTTGACAAAGAGGTGGCATGTCGTGCAGAATAAAAAAGAAATCTCCCCCCGCTCAAGACCCTGCATAGGGTCTCCTGTCGCCAAGAAAAGCGCTGTTGGCGAGGCTCGGACGATTTCATTTACGCTCTGGCCGAAATAGCTTTCAATACTTTAAAAGGCCGCATCCCACTGACTTCAAGTTATTGAAGAAGCATCGTTGTGCCATTAAAAATATCGGTGATAAAAACTGACCATTATAAAGAAAAAATCCCTTTAACACTAGAATTACCAGAGCCTACGAAAAACCTCGTAGGTCCGTCCCACCTTAAATCGCTTCTTAAAACCGTTCTCACCTCTCCGCCAGTGTCTTTTGTTAATCTAAATGTGCTGATAAAGAAAAGCTGCAAGTAGCTGGCTATTCCATCCCTCCACCGACTTAGAACGTGCACAAACTTCTCTCAGCTCATGCCTTGATTGATTCTCTGGGGTGAAGTGGAGTTTTAGAGTGGAAATAATAGATCATTATTTGGAACACACGCATTTCACGTGTGTTCTGTTTCTACAGTAATCCGTGTAAACACAATTTTAAAACAGAAACGTTTTCCTATTGTAGTAGTAAATGACAAAATGTAAGCATAAACTATATAATGTATGAAGCCTGAAGTCCAAATATCAAACACTTCCACAAAAGGTACAAATATAACAGAACAAGCATGCTTTTATTCAAAAATATAACTGCAGAAAAAAGCCACCTTAGCATGCCATGTTGACACATACTTACTACAGCTGCCACGATAGCGTAATGGTATCAGCTGCTGACTAGTATCCAAAAGGTCATGAGTTCAATCTCACACAGTTCAGTTTTGAGAAGTAAACTGCTCTTATTCTTACTATTTTAGAATAAAACACGCATTTGATTTCAGTGTGTAACAGGCAGTAATTTATGATACTTGTAAAGGTTAGTTTTTTTTGTTTTTATTCACTTTTCATTCTCAGTCTCAGTCGTGTTCAGGATCATTCCCTATCCCCCATCTGAGAATGCTGTTTTAACATAAAGACGCGCTGTAGCTCTGCAGCGTACTTGAGACTGCATTCTCGTACCAATGCTTGCGAACTGAAGTGCCTGCGTGCACTTTTCGTGGCATTACATGTCTATTTTTTGAGCATGCCCGTCGCTCAAACACAGGAACATATGTTGGTGCACAAGAATAAAAAACAAGTGCACTTTTATTCTAGACTATAAGTGAAGAAAAAATAAAGCAAGTTACAGTAGGCGGTTGATACGACAGCTTGTGTGGTGCAATGCTAAGAACTGCTGATTTCCGATCCGTGCTGTATAAAATCATCACATTCAAATATTAACAATTTCCACACACCCTTTCTACATTCACGACACGTGTACTTGTTGCAGTGTACACACCTCTCTGTGCTATGGTTCCTATTACACTGAATGAGCACCTGACATTGTACTTTCTTCCCTATATAAATAACATTCGAGTATAGCGCGTCTCCAAATAAATCACATTCGAGCTGTAGCGCATCTTTATGTGAAAACAGCATTGTCAGATTGGGGGGGGGGGATCGTGAACGCGACTGAGAGAATGGAACTGAATTAAAAAAAAAAGCTAACCTTTACAATTATCATGCATTTACAATCAAATGTATGTTTTATTCTAAAATAGTACAGTACATGCAATATTATTTGAAAACGAACAGCGTCAGATCGGGGTTGAATACACGCTGATGCTGTTACAGAAGGAGTCATCTTATTCAGTGCAGCAGTTTCAACGCATAGCACATGCAATATTATTTGAAATCGAACAGCGTCACGCGGGCGCATATTCAAACCCGATCTGACGCTGTGTTTCAAATAATATTGCATTAGTGCGATGATGTTTTTACATATATTGTCTCTTTCATTCATCTTGCAGTTTGTAATCAGTGACGTGTTTTTCCCGATCTTGCCAGTTCTAGCACATGTTGCTGTATGGTGCTGTTTCTTTTTGTACTCCAGGACATGCAGAGGACAGAATAGTACAGAGCAGTAAGTTCAGCGATATATGCAATCAGACAGACAGACAGGCAGAGAAGGCACTAGATATATAAATAAACAGGGAAGGCACTGTATAATAGATATATAAAAAACAGCTAAGGGGATAGATATATAGATAGGTAGGAAGGAAAGGCACTATATGATAGGCAGACAGGGAAGCTCCTATATAATAATAAAATGACTGTTATTACTATATAGATAGACAGGGAGTTCAGGCAGGCAGAACGCGAAGGTTAAAAATAAATAAATTTTCTCCCCAGCGGGGAATCTTTACAAGTATCATAAATTACACCGGCTGTTGCAGACTGAAATCAAATGTATGTTTTTATTCTAAAATAGTAAGACTAAGAGCAGTTTACTTCTCAAAACAGAGAGGTACAGGATGGAACTCGTGACCTGGCCTTTGACTCCCAGTCAGCAGCTGATTCAATTGCACCACGGAGGCAGTCATAATAAACTGCTGTCAATGTCGCATGTTAAGGCAGCTTTTTGTTTCTGCAGTTATATTTTTTGAATAAAAGCGCAATTGTTGTGTTAGATTTGTATCTTTTGTGAAATTATTTCTTTGATACTTCAGGCTTCATACATCATATAGTTTATGCCTACATTTTGTCATCTACTAGTAGAATATAAAAACGTTTCTGTTTTAACAATGTGTTGACACAGATTACTGTAGAAACGGAACAGACATGAAATGCGTGTGTTCCAAACAACGATCTATTATTTCCACTCTAAAACTCCACTTCACTCCCAGAAAATCAATCAAGGCATGAGCTGAGAGAAGTCGGTGGGGATGGAATAGCCGGCTGCTTGCAGCCTGATTTTATCAGCACATTTAGATGACAAAAGACGCTGGTGTAGAGCTGTGAACGATTTTAGAAGCGATATAAGGTGGGATGGATTTATGAGTTTTTCGTAGGCTCTGGTAATTCTAGTGTTAAAGCAGAAAGGAGGGTTTCTCGGGGGGGCCCTATTAAGTGCGGCCATTCCTTTCATTACTAGTTTAATAGGTCTGAGAGTATAAATACGGAATACACGTGCAAGATGTACCTGGTCCTTCAACAACAAATCGTTCAATGGCAACAGAAAGCCCCAACTTCCACCGACCTTTTAAGCGCTATGGAAGCGAACTGGATAAACAAATGAAACTCATACTTGAGCGCGGTGACTTGGCGCCAATGCAAAAGTAAAACTTTATACGACCGTCTTGCAAAGATACCTGACCTTTGTGAAAAAGCGGATAAAGAAACTGGGTCTCTGGCGTTATTGCTGCCTGCGAGAGCAAGGAGGAGCGTCGGGGTGCTCACAGAGCTCCTAGTACCCCAGAAGAACGGGTGTATGATGAGATTTTTGAAAAGTGCTCGGATAAATCAAAAGAAATATACCGAAATTATTTAACAGAAAATGTCGCATAACCCCTAATACAATCTACTGGAATGGCTTGGGAGAGTTTGTATTTCGTGGAGAGCTGAATCACTGACCCAGTGCGAATATGGTCGATCTAATGCAGGAACTTAACACGCCCGTCACAACATACCGCCCTATCGGAGACCTAGGTGGTGGAAAAATTTGTTAAGGCCCTGGCGGTTTGAACATTCGACCTCTGCCGTGCCAAATGGCACGAGAGAACTTCAGAGAGTTTCAAACCTTCCCCAGACAGGGGTCGCTGCCTCTGCCGCTGCCTCGGTCTCTGCTGTTTCCGATACACCTGTTGGCAAGAAAACCAGATCTACGCAAAAAGAATGAATGGATTCCTTATTGAAATGTAATTATATTTTTGTTTAATAAAATATTACATTTGATTACACAGTCTGTCTATTCTTTATTAAGATAATTACAGGTCAAAAGAACTTTGCATACAGGGATGATCCTGAAAACCTCTAGAAGTGTTCTTAGACAAGGTGGTGACAAATTTTGAACCATATAATCGTTCTTGGTAACTTCATTAAAATACAGATTCATAACATCTTTATAAGAACGTCCTTTCCCTCTGTGATGCAGGAAAAAAATACAATGTTGTCGCATAGACAGTGGAAACCAACTTTGAAGCTGATGGGTATGGTGAATAATGTCTTTACAGTTTCTGTTTAAAAGCTGTATATTTCCTTAGGAAAAGTCTGGTGGGCGCCATAGAAATCAAAAAATTTTCTCACTTCCGTCTTCTCTAAAATGTATTGCCAACCAGTGCTCTCCGGGTTGATTTTGACAGTGAGTATTGACGATGATCATGGTCGGGAGATCCGTAGTATCTTTTCAGGCAGTTGGTCGCATGCCAACACTCCGTAAAACAGATTTTCTGTGTCATGGATTACTGGACAGGATTTCGTTGATCTGCAGGGTGTTCATGCTTTTAGTAATCATAAAGTATGTTTCTTCTCTGGTTTATTTCAATAATGTTGTCAAAGACGGTGTACACTATTAGATTCACAGTATGGGGTAGGGGTTATGAAATCGGATTTCAAATCTCATGTTCCCGGTTTTCATCAATGAGAAATGGTCTCTATATTCTTGATCGGGCATCAAATCAAAGGCAAAAGGGTGTATCCCTGGGAGAATTCAAGGCGGCTGATGGCTAGAGGCTGGTCTTTCAAATGGTTTCTGAAGGCCAACACGAGGTTGTAATATTCTCGAGCTGTGTTGTCATTGGCAAAATCAAGTTGAAATGGTTTGGCTAGAATCTGCTCTCCATCCAAATACAAGGCCAGGAACTCCCACATGGTTATGCTTGAAATTGAAGGGTTTTCTGGTGTATCCCGGCCTCATATCTCATATAGAGCGGACTTTGTAAGCTCAACATCTCGGACATCAGACAGAATTCATTTTTGCTCCGTACCATTTTTATTCTGGACGTCCACCCCGTTTAGAATTAGTTTTCTTGAAAAAATAGGTCAGAATGAATAGGCCTGAGGAATTCTACTGCCTTACCCTGGGCCGTGTATCCGTTTATTTTTGAATCCCTCATTCAATCCGTCCAAGCGGTGCTTTCATGTTCAAGTTGCCCGTGTCTTTGCTTATGGTTTATAAAGCCTTAAATAATCTCGCCCCATCTTATATATCGGAATGTCTGACACCTTATATTCCAAATCGTAACCTCAGATCCTCAAATGAGTGTCTCCTTAGAATTCCAAGAACAAAACTTAAAAGAAGTGGTGAGGCGGCCTTCTGCTGTTATGCACCTAAAATCTGGAATAACCTGCCAATAGGAATTCGCCAGGCTAATACAGTAGAGCACTTTAAAAACTGCACAAAACACATTACTTTAACATGGCCTTTTTATAACTTCATTTTAATCGTAATTTAACTTAATCCTGATACTCTGTATGTTCAATTCATCATAACAACTACTCATGGAGCTCTAAAATCGGTACTGACCCTACTCTCTCTTCTGTTTCTTTTCCGGTTTCTTTTGTGGTGGTGGCCTCGCCACCTCCACCTACTCAAAGCTTCATGATGCTCCAACAATGATGGACGGATTAAAAGGAAGAAGTCTACGTGACCATCATCATCATCAAGCCCTTCCATTGTGAGAACCCTAAATCCAAAGAGGACTGTTTCATTTATGTTAGGTAGAATGCCCAGAGGGGACTGGGCGGTCTCATGGTCTGGAATCCCTACAGATTTTATTTTTTCTCCAGCCGTCTGGAGTTTTTTTGTTTTTTCTGTCCCCCCTGGCCATTGAACCTTACTCTTATTCGATGTTAATGTTGATTTATTTTTTATAATTATGTCTTTCATTTTCTATTCTTTAATATGTAAAGCACTTTGAGCTACTGTTTGTATGAAAATGTGCTATATAAATAAATGTTGTTGTTGTTGTTGTTGTTTGTAAAAAGACCGAAGCAAATTAGTAATTTAACAATTTCTCAAAAGGGCCCTGTACGGGTAAAGGCTGGAACTCTGGGATATTAAGAGATCTCCCAGGGTGAAATCCACTTGTGAAAATAAGACTGCTATTGGAAAATTAACAAAAGGCTACCTTGGCCACGGGGGAGGATTAGTTCCATCGGTATTGATGATTTTGCATGGACGTGTAGAAGCATGTTATTCAGGTCAAGTGGTCTTCCCTGTTCCGGTAATCAGAAACTCCAGCAGGCAGATTTCATATATAGCTGAGAGAGGGGGACCTCGGCCGTAGATGCTTTTTCTACACTAGTCTAAGGTACGTAAACAAGTCCAGTTTGGATTTCATACACTCTTGAGACATTCGATAAAATAGAAAGACATCTTGAGCTAAAAATGTTTTCAATTAGTTTTTCTCTTGACGCGGGATTTATCCTTGTGTTGGAGAGAAGAAAATGATGTAAAAGCTGAGCGTGCCTTTTTGTTGATCTGACTTTTCAGTGATCCAGTAGGTCCCTTGCGCTTAGTTTTCCTCATAAGCCATCAGACCGCCCCGCTTGATTTCTTTGCTTCCTTGAGTCATCGCTCCTGACATATCACCTGCCACCACATCTTTGACAATATTCTTAGCGGCTGATTTAATGTGTGGTTTGACAATTTCAAATCCTCTTTTCAAGAGAGGTAAGCTCTTCTAAAAGACCGCAAAATATTCCGACAATCCCAGAGCCATTACAACACGGGACCCCAGAAAACCCAGGGAGGCCGTTGCCCGCTTGGGCTTCATAATAATGCGCATAAAGGGCTAGGGTCTAGGTAAGATCTCATCTTTGTATTAGTTGTGTATACACCTCTTAGAGGGTCTGAAATGTAACTTGACTATGACCTGCCAAACTGAAATGGAACCGGTTTGTTCTGATCTGTTTATATTTCAAGGGTCAAAGTATCAAACTGAGTCTTGCTGACTGGAGCGTGAGTGCGCTTGTAAGTGAGGTGATTGTGGTAATCTTATTCATAGATAGTTGCTGCACAGATCCACTCATATTTAACTAATAATAATCTGTATGAACGGTTCCAGTCTGGCTTTGCCCCTTTCATAGCACTGAAACAGCACTTATAAAATAACCAATGATCTCCTTATGGCAGCTGACTCCGGTTTACTTTCCATTCTTATTCTTTTTGGATCTGAGTGCAGCTTTTGACACTATTTCTCACCCCATTCTACTTAGTAGGTTAGTCTCAATCGGTCTCTCTCATACTCCCTCTAGCCTGGTTCAAGTCATACTTGTCTGATCATTACTCAGTTTATTCGATTGAAATCATTCACTTCTCAGTCCTTTCCTCTGGTCACTGGCGTCCCCAGGGATCTGTCCTGGGGCCCCTTATATTTAAATATAAATATGGATATATTTTCGTAAATATAATATTCAGTTTCACTGTTATGCTGATGACACCAGCTTTATCTGTCCACCAAACCTGATTCTGCTCTCCCCCATCCTCCCTCACTCTCTGTTTGGCTGAACTAAATACATGGTTCTCTTCTAACTTTCTGAAACTCAACAGCAATAAATCAGAGCTTCTCTAGTAGGCTCTAAATCAACATTATCCAGAACTAATAGTTTTCTATTGCTATCAATAACTTGCGGTCTCTGTTTCCCCATGTGTGAAAAGTTTGGGTGTCATCCTTGACAGTACTCTGTCTTTTAATTCACACATCAATAATGTCACCTCGGTCTGCTTATTTCCAGTTGGCGTAACATCAATCGCGTCTCCGTTCCTTTCTTACTCCACACTGGCCACTGCCATTCTTGTTCACAGCCTTGTTACTTCTCGGCGATTATTGTAATTCACTTCTTTTTGGTCTTTCTCAAAATCAATTCATAAGCTTCAACGTGTTCAGAACTCTGCTGCCCGTATTATCACCAGGACCCCTTCTATTCACCACATCACCCCTGTTCTCCAGCAGCTCCATTGGTTTCCGGTCAAATATCGCATTAATTTTAAAATACTTCTGTATACTTTTAAGGCTATTCATCATCTCTCTCCTCCATATCTCTCTGATTTGGTACAGATCATCATCCCATCTCGGTGTCTCAGATCCTCTTTTTCTCTTTCTCTCTCTGTCCCTGTCCCCATCTTGACACTATGGGAGCAGGGCTTTCAGTTAACTCTGCTCCTCGACTTTGGAATTCCCTACCTCCTGAAATAAGAAACATCACCTCTTTCTCTCTTTAAGTCTAGACTAAAAACTCACCTATTCAAAATAGCTTATCCCACATAACTTTCTCCATTTTCCTATCTTGGAACTGTTTTATGTTTTTATGTTTTATGATCTTGTAAATTACCTGCTCTTTTGCCTGCTTTTTATTTTCTTACTTTTATTATTATTTTTTACTGTGTACAGTGTCCTTGAGTGTTCTGAAAGGCGCTTTCAAATAAAATGTATTATTATTATTATTATTCATCTCATCCTCATCATGTAATGCATCTCAAGAGAGGGGCGTTGCTGTCTCGAATCTTTGGTGAGACACTATTCTCTCCCAACTGTCCTTGACATGCAGAGTTTCATCCTTTGCAGTGTTTACGACGTAGAATCTTCACTCCAGGCGCTGTAAGCGGAATCTCATGGTGTTTTCTGGTATTGGAGTGATTGCTGAACCGTACCCTCGATGGCTTTGGGTTCTCGCCACCACTTCATTCATCTTGGAGGTCACTTTCTCGAGGCTAGAGTAACCCCTGGAATAGTATAAAATTTAACTATTCGCGGGGACACCACAATAAAGTCATTATCCGGTTTGTCTAGGGTATTCCAGGTGTGCGGATACTGAATTTCAGCCAATGCAACTTCCCAAGGTCCTGTAGTTCGATTGGGAGGCTAATTTGATGGTAAATTAAAATGGCATTATTAGGAAAAACATCCGGGAAGGATTGCTGGGAAGAAAAACGTAAAACTTTTTTCTCTCCATTGTGAATGCACAGTGAATGAAATACTATTTTTTTCATTCTCAGTATTTAACGCCTTTGCACGTAGCTTTCAGGAATCCAACTGTTAAACTTTTCGAGACCATCCAGCCATTTCACCAAAATGTGCTTTTTTCTATGGATATTTTTTCGCCAACATCTTTTCAATCCTTAAGACGTCCATACCTCAAATCCTTTGTAACTCTGCATCGTAAATGAACCTATAATGTCTTACCATCATAATCTTTTGAGCTTGTAGACAGGGGGATCCCTAGGGACTAGTTCAGAAACGGTAAATACCTCATCTGAAAATGTTTGCTCGTAGCCCTTGGTAAAAGGATTCCAGGATTTCGACACTCTCACCTTATTTCCCGACTTTGAATTTATATTTTAGACTTCTTTTTGGGTTTAGTTAGGCTGTATAAGTTTTTAAAGACTTTCCAAAATTGGAACTATTCACCTCAGCAGGGGCCATTTTATGCCTCGTGATTATAAGATTTCACCAAGTCCTGTAGTACCTGCAGATAGGACCGGTATTCCGAGCTGAAATAACGCCACATTTTGGTCTTCAGAGTTCGATTGAACCTCTCCACCACCGAAGCCTTTAATTCACTAGCAGTGGTGAAATGTTTTATCCATGTTTATTGAGCAGGCTTTGAAATTCCCAATTGAGAAACTCTTTACCGCTATCTGTCTGAAGCTTGATGGGAACTCTACCTTCCTCCAAAATTTCTCGGAAGTCCTGGTTACTTCTTTACCTGTTTTGTTTTTCAGAACCCTGACCCAAGCATATTTAGAAATAATATCTATACAAGTCAGTAGATACTTGTAGCCTCGGTTATACTCTGACCAGGTTTGTCATATCTGCCAGATCGATCTGCCATTGCCTGTCTATATTGAAACATACACTTTATTCCTTTTAAAATGGATTCTGGGCAGTTTATGTATCATGTAGGTGTATTGCCCGATAACCAATCCGGACACTTCTTGGTCCCCAATATGGTGACCCGCTTGCGAGAGCTCTTTTCATGATTCTTTACCCCAAGGACCTGGGATTCTCAAAGTTATAATATGTTTTTCCATGACCTGCTCCATCACCGGTGATAAAACAGACACTAACAACACTTAACAACTTAGAAAACATTTTATTTAGGAGTCTGAAGTGTTCAGACTGCTGCAGTTTCAGGTTCAGAAAGGCCCACCAGTTCTATCATATCATCAAATTCCAGGTCATATTTAGTCCACAGATTCATATGACCCTCATGATTAGATTACGCTTATAAAACTCATTTGCCACTCGTGAGTTACAGAGTAGTATTCATCCATTTCATAAAATGACTGCATTACAGTATCATAAATGGAGCTGGTATTTTCAAATTCATCCACAGTCTTTTCAACCATCTATTGTCTATTTTGGGAATCTGCAATAGAATATTATAATACCCCAGAACTTTCACCGCCAGCTGTTTCAGCCAAGACTTGGAAAATCTTCAGAATCTTCTGAAAACGACTGTGACGGTAGGCGATTTCCAGTTTTAAAAGGCAGGTATGCCTTGTCTGGCTGGGATGATTTATATCACAGCCGTGACATCCGTCATAGTGACAATAATGTCCAGCAGAGGCTCATCAGTCCTTTAACAAGTTGCAGGGGCCTTTTTCCAGGTTTCATACAGCACACCATCAGGGCAATCATATCTGTCTCAGAAAGTCTGATCAACATCGGGTTCCTCAGTGGAACTTGTTTGTTCACCACGGCTGTCCTGGAGCTAGGTGAGAGGTTTCCATCCGATCACCATTAGCGGAGACGGGGAAGACCTAGTGGAGACTGGAATAGACTGTCTGTCTCAAGGTCTCTAGCCCAGAGACTGTAATCAGGTCGTACAGTAAAATACGGTGGGTCCGATTCTTGGTGGTCCTGAACGCAATCCACCCCGTCCCGGGTTATAGAGGTGGTAAGATTCAGGCTTTGAAGCCTCAGTGAAACCCAGAGGTTGTTACATGCGACCTCCATCATTTCAGAGTCTGCAGCTGCCGATATGCACAGATCTCTAAAAGCTTTAACGAATTCTGAAATGGCCTGGACATCCATCTGGAACCGATGACTAACAGGCTGAGCATTTATGGTAAAAGGGTGGGGCGTGGCATAAGAATAAAGGTGGGTTTATCATTTCGCTCATTGCTCGAATCTAGCTATGTTTCAGATCCCACTTAGTCCCGTTACTCATCCGCCACTTCAGCTTGCAGAATTCAGGCCATAAATACTAAAGGCAGTAGGCAGTTTTCCTTATCGGCATCGCCTGATTCTATCCGTGTTTCAAGCGTGAATTAATCCAACCCTTGTCCCGCTTCAGCTTCAAGAAACTCAGGCAACAAACATCTTTTAACCCTGTTCAAATGATCCTTCAAATAGACCCTGCGGAACCAACGCTTCACTGGGGCATTGGCCATAGATCCATTTCCTTCTCGTGAGTCTTTAGGAGCGAAGAAGATGCTTTTGTACCACACTTTCAGAAGTGGCAGGGAAGTGTGGGGGGCCAACAACAGGTGCTGCCTGACCAGGGGCTGAGGCAGGCCTTCATGCACTGACAGACATGTAGGTCAGGCCAGCAGGGTATAGATAGGAACATGACTGGACTTGTCAGGGGGTCGGCAGCAACATGCCTGGACTTGTCCTCGGGAGGGGGGGCTGGTAAGTGGATGGGGGGTAGGGGTGGGTTCAAGGAGGGGCAGATATCTATCAAACGGCTCTTGACAGAAAGGAGAACCAACAGTCCCGTGTCTTTATCCTTCACATTTCTCGTGTTCTTCATGGACCCCGAGCAAATATATGTGTCTGATGATCCTACTGCTTCCAAAGGGAGCTCAAAAATAAAAAGTCTGGTTGGCGATACTTGCTGGAGTCTCCAACCAATCTGACATTAACATCTTTGCCAGTTCAAAGTATAAAAGTGATAAAAGACCCAGAAAGAAGGTGGGAGCCTAAAGAGAAGAACAGGGACCATCCATCCATCCTTCGCTCTACACCTGCTTTATCCTGCTTGGCCAGAGGAGCTGGAGCCGATCGCAGCAAGCACAGGGGAACAGGACCATCACAGGGGCAAAATGTAAAAGATCTGTGAAAGGACCCCATTAGGACGCAGGGCCCCACTTTACACTCACCCACACATTAAATTCAAAAGAAATCAACCATCCAAGATCTCATAAAAATAAATCAAGCTTTTGTCTGAACCTTGAATGGGCTGGTCAAAAGAAGATGGTCCTGGGGGTCAGCGGTGAAGTGACACCTCATGCAGGCTGGCCGAGAATGCATCATCTAAAAGGAGATTTGAATTCAGCCGATTTTTCAGCCGCACAAAGCCTTTAAGTGGCTGTAGCTCAGGTATGGTGGCATAGCAGTTAGTTAAGGCTGTGACAGAATGACCCTCGACAAAGAATCGGCCTGCAATGAAGCCCCAGCTGAAGGGGGTCCAGAAGAATGAAGTTAAGCGTTACTCTCTCTGTTATTTAGAGCGCCAACAGACAGATTGGTTCTTAAAAGTGTTGAAGTTCCAGCATACTTGAGGGTCCAAGGAGAAGCTCTGCACCAGACCACCAGCCAGGACTGAAGAGGCAGTGGGCTCAAATCTCACCCTCTTAGCCCTTTAGTGGAAGAAACAACAGACAGCAATAACTTACTTTTAATAATAATAATAATAATAATAATAATAAAGACAACTGGCTATCCTGCATTTTTAAAGGAAAGCAAATGCTAACACTAACACATCAGGTCAGGTCAGGGTTGGGCAGCATGCACTGGTACAGCACGTCAGCCGCACTCCACCACACAATACAAACAGCTCGGTTGGCAAACCTCAGGCAGACACACAGTCCAGTCCCACCGTCTATCTGCCACAGCCTGGTGTTACGTGAGTGTCTCCTTGGCCTAGTCCAGCCACCTCGGGTCCACAACAATGAGGATTCTGCATTCCAGATCACCTTCGGGGAATTGCACCTCATGGTCATAGTGCTGTAACTGACGCTCCATCACAATGCAGGTCATGTGCCTCATTAGGTACTCAGGTACCCAAGGAGTTCTCCAAAGAGACACAGTACTGAAGGAGGCCAGTCTTCGTCTCAGGTCACTGGATAGCGTCCATGTCTCACAAACAGGAAGCACCAGGACTCTAAAGACTTGGACCTTCATCCTTTTGCTGATATCAGGAGTGCCACACACCCCTCAGTGACCTCATGACCCCCATGCTCTCCCAATCCATCTACGGACTTCATAGGAAGAGTCACCAGAGTCACATGAATGTCACTGCCAAGTAGGGAATCCATTCCCTGGCTCCCGATTACCGGGAGCACAGGATTTCCTGGACATTTCTCATTTCTGTATTCTGCAACCAAGGGACGCCAAGCTCGCATATATAGCGTGTAAAAGTGTAAAATCGATCAAGAAATAAAAAGTTATAGTTGAAAACTGAAGACTTCATTGATGTCTGTCAAACAACAGCTTTGAACAGCAACTTGGAATTGCACTTCGTCAGTCTGCATCCACATTATCTGTGCCAAGAAACTTGCCATCATAGAATGATGACAAAAAACTGGATGCATCGGTAAAAGCTGAAATGAGCGTGTTTTAGAGCATCAGCAAGCGCTGCGTTATTTAATACAAGTGTATCAGTATCTGATGACTGTGCTGCCTACTTCAGTGGAGGCAGAGCGTACTTTCTCAGCGGCTAGGCGTACATTCCTGCGAGCGCGCTTTTACCTGGACTGACTGCACACTGGACGCGTTGTACTTTCTACGCTCTTATTACACGAGCTAACTAGATCAGGAGTGCCCACAGTTTTTCGGCTTGCGAAGCTACTTTTAAAAACAGGTCGAAATTATCTACCTATATTAAAAATGATATAAATTATATATATTGTGGCATCCAGCGGGGCTGGAAGACCCGGCGGGAGCATGGGAGGACCGGAGGAGGGCTTGTACCTCCTCCAGGCAATGAGGGGCGACCACCCTGGTTATGTTGGGGGACACGGGTAAAGGGTTTGAAAGCCCAGCCCTGTAGGGACCCATTGGCCACCCGCCAGGCAGCGCCCTGGTGCCTGTAGAAGTCTGGAACCCAGCACTTCCTGATGTGGAGGAAGAAGACAGGGGACACCGGAGGGCTTCCGGATGCACAGCGGCACTTCTCGCCACACTGGGGCGTGTTCTCAGAGGAATGCCGGGGAAGAAGCTAGGACAGGGCCGCCCTCCTCAGGCGGGCTGAAGGAAGTCGGTGGAAGAGAGCGGAGCTGGAGAGAGAGGACTGAGGCGGCAGGAGAAAGGCATTTGGACTGTGAGGCCTGGACTTTGGGGATTGGTGCAGGGGCACTGGGATGTGCACTGAACTTAAAACTGTAAATATATTGTAAATAAACGTGTGTTGGGTGAATTATGATGTCCATCTGTTGTGTCCGGGCCATCGTTCACAATATATATATATATATATATATATATATATATATATATATATTGTGAAACCTGGCCCGCACACAGACAGACGGACCTCGCTTTTCTCACCCATCACACTGTTTATTTACACTAATACTACAAAGTCACGTGCACTCACAACCTGAGTTGCCTTCTGCACTGATTCCCCAAAGTCCAGGGCCCACAGTCTCTGTGCCTTGCTCCTGGCCGCCTCCTCTGTCCGCTCTTCAGCTCAGTCCTTCTTCCTCCCGACTTCCACCAATGACTGGAGGGAGGCGCTTAAATATGCCCCGGATGAGCCCCAGGTGCTTCCTCCATGCCTTGGCACGCCCAGCGCGGGCGGAAGTGTCGGCTGCCTTCCTGGCAGCTCTCCGGGCGCCACACATGTCTTCCCCGGCACTTCCTGGTGTGGCGGAAGTGCCGGAGTTCCCGGGATAATCAGGCACCGAGCGCCGCCTGGCGGTGGCCACGGGTCCCTACAGGGCTGGGCTTCAAAGCCCTGTACCTGAGGCCCGTGCCTAACCAGGACGGACGCCCCCACTCTGTCTGGAGGAGGCACTCGCCCTCCTCCGGTCCTCCAAGGCGCCCCGGCCGGCTCCTGCCCCGACCGGCAACCGCACGCGGATAAACCCGGCATCGGGCGCCATCTCGGCGGTAGCCACCGGGCCCCTACAGGGAAGGGCTTCCATGCCCTCAACCCGTGGCCCCCAACAGAAACAGGGCGGGCGCAAGCGGTCTGGAGGAGGCACAAGCCCTCCTCACGTCCTTCCTGGCGCCCCGCCGGGCTCCAGCCCGGCCGGGTCCACAATGCCCCACCGCTAGCGAGGACACGTGGGTCCGAGCGCATACAACCCGAAAGGCAGCACGCCCCCAGCTAGGGTCCTACTATGTCCCCAGGGTCCAACACGGCACCCTGGGACATCTGTCTTCGCACCCTACGCCCGGCGCAAGCGTCCCCTGTGGTCTGGCGCCGCTCGCCTTCGCTTTTCCCCAGCGGGTCACCGTGAATCCTCCGGCGCGGAGCACTCGCGGAGCGGCCCGTTCCAAGCGGGCAGGTCCCTGCCGGCGCCGGCCTCAGCTCGTCGGGGCTTCGACCTGTAAAATAAAGGAAAAGAGGGCCAGAAGCACAGCGAGGACACTCATCGCGCCCGTCGGTCTCCTCGTGACGACCGCGCTCCTGCCCCCTCCGGACAGCCCCCAACTTGCCTGCTGAAGTCCGCGCCGCCAGGTTCCATGCCGTCTCGTCGTCGCTGCACCGCTCGCAAGCGGCTCGCCCAGCCGCCAGGGGATCTCCTCTGCCTCGCCTCGCGGACGGCCCTTCTCCGGACGCAGCGCACTCAGCGCGCCTTCTTCCTATCGGAGGAACCGGCATTCACCCGCCGGTTCCTCCTTCTTTCTTGCACGCGCTGGCGGTCTGGGTCTGAGCACAGCAAAAGCTCAAATCCAGCCCCGCCTGCGCCCAGGCGAAGCGACAGGAGACAGCTTGCGGCTTGAAGCGCAGGGCGCTTAGGACCCAGGGCACTCAGCAGCCCCGATCCTACCCGCCCCTTGCATGTTCGAGCTCTCAGCCTACGCTAGCTGTCTGCACCGCCAGATCCGCTGTTGGGAGGTTGCCTACTGAGCCGCTTCGTCCTGTAAACAGTCCGGCCATGTTCGCAACCCCCACTTGCTTTACGAAGAGCAGCAACACTCACCACTCCCGCGGTGTTCTGTCTGCCTCCGGTTCCAGCGCGCCGCCGTTCCTCCGTCTCACGCGGTGTCACTCCCGGCGCGACCGCCTTCTCCATCAGCTGCTCGCACTGAGCTTAACTAGAACACGCAGCAACTCCTCAAAAGCGGCTTGGCGGGTCGAAGACTCCTCCCACGCGCCGCCGAGCCGCTGGTGGAAAGACAGAGACAGACGCCGGTGGACTTACCTGTCGATCGGCTCCACGCGCCGCCTGCCTCCTCTGGGCCACTCCCTCTGGCCCAATGTCGGGTCCTTCTCCGACCACGAGACTGGTATTCCTTGGGCCGCCTCTATCCAATCATCGGCCAGCGGACGCGCAAGACACACCGGCCAATCCCGTGCCTGCCAGCGGGCGGGACCTCCGACCAGCGACCATCTTGCCTCCCCTGCTCCGAGTGCGAGGCGTGTCTCCCTCGCCCGCGTTGGCTGCGGCGATTCCTTGAGCCGCAGAGCGCTCCGACTCAGCAAGCCTTCTGCTGCTGCCGTCGCCAAGGCTGCCGTCAGCCAGCGGCCCAGCGCGCTCCTGCCCGCGGGCCAGCGGATCCGGTTGCGCCCCTGCCTGTAGAAAACAAAGTACAACCGACCCCGGAGAGCCGCATTACTGGGCAGGGCAGGGCACTCACCTCCCGGATCCCGTCATGCCGAGGCCCCGCCGCGGTGTGGCCTTTAGCGCGCGACCCGGCCTGGCTGTCGTCCCGACAGCGCGCGACTTCGGAGCCTCGCCGCCCTCCGGCGATGTCGAAGTCCTCCTCCGCACCGGAAAGCAATCCCGCTGTCGGTGGCGGTTTCTGAAGCGAGCGCTCCCGCGGTTGTGTAATGGCCGCCCTCGCGGCCAGTGTGGGTCCGCTGCTGCGCCGGGCCGCTTCACAGAATTTTTGATTTAATACAGGTCCCCGCCTTGAACCAGGCGGAGTATCCTGCGGCTACGCCACTGTGAGCGAAACTGGCCCGGCACAGACAGGCGGACAATTTCTCTCCCCAACACACTGTTTATTTACACTAATATACAAAAGTCACGCACACACAACCCCAGTGCCTTCTGCACTGATCCCCAAAGTCCAGGGCCCACAGTCTCTGTGCCTTTGTCCTGGCCGCCTCCTGTCCCGCTCCTCCAGCTCCGTCCTACTTCCTCCCGACTTCCACCAATGACTGGAGGGAGGCTGCCCTAAATAATGCCCGGATAGGCCCCAGGTGCTTCCGCCATCCTTAGCCACGCCCAGCGCGGGCGGAAGTGTCGGCTGCCTTCCTGGCAGCTCTCCGGCGCACACAATGTCTTCCCCGGCACTTCCTGGTGTGGCGGAAGTGCCGAGTTCCGGGATAATCAGGCACGGGGCGCCGCCTGGCGGTGGCCACGGGTCCTACAGGGCTGGGCTTCAAAGCCCTGTACCTGAGGGCCCCATGCCTAACCAGGGGCGGGCGCCCCACTCTGTCTGGAGGAGGCACTGCGCCCTCCTCCGTCCTCTCCAAAGCGTCGGCGGGCTCCTGCCCCGACCGGCAACCGCGACGGATAAACCCGGCATCGGGCGCCGCCTGGCGGTGGCCACGAGTCCCTACAGGGAAGAGCTTCCATGCCCTCAACCCGTGGGCCCCAACAGAACTAGGACGGACGCTCAGGTCTGGAGGAGGCACAAGCCCTCCTCACGCCCCTCTACGCCCCGCCGGGCTCCACCGCCGGGGCCACAATATATATATATATATATATATATATAGTAACAAAGGCACTATATAGGCGCCTGACACGGCACAGATAGACACGGAAGCACGTATAAAAAGTACAAAGATCTTTATTTTTCTTCAGCTGTTTTACACGCCTTCTCCGTGCACACAGCCCAAACACAGTCCCAAAGCACAAGCACAAATACACAACACTTCTTCTTCCTTTACCACCAACCCTTCTCAAGCTTCGCTCTTCCTCCCAACTCTGGCTCATCAAGTGCTGGTGGCTGTGCCCTTTTATATACCACCTGGAAGCATTCCGAGTGATTAACCACCTGGTCCACTGCACTTCCAGGTGGGGCTGAAAATCGCCCACCCGGCTGTTGAAGTAGACAGCCCCTAGCGGCACCTCCGGCCCCAACCAGCTGTGGAGGACTCCATCTCCCATGGAGCCCTGCAGGTGGTTGGGGAATCACTGCGCCAAGGAGGCTGCCACCAAGCGTCCCGGGTAGGTATTGACTGCCCATGGCGGCTTCCCGAACATAGCAGCAGAAGGTGTCCCTGTCGGGCATGGGACCCGCTGTCCTTCCACAATATATATATATACATAAATAAAAAATATATATATATATATATATAATATATATATATATATATATATATATATATATATATATATATATATATATACTGAGATACTTATACATAAAATATATGTTGTCGCACTTTGCATTACTTAATAACCTTTATGGCACAATAACAATTCAATACATTTATGGTCACTACAGTATTTGGATTTAATAATCTTCATGTGGAAAAGGCTGACTCACATAAACAAGGCTAGCCGAATAATGCAGTCAAGAAGCTTTTGAATTCAGCTGAGTGAAAAATGACGGTTGTCCGATTAACTGTGATTTTAGTTCCTCTCCTTTCTCTTTCTCGAGATCGCTTTTTGAAGGAAGTCAGTTTAGTAGTTTTATGAACAGTTCGAAAGTGCTTTCACATTTTCCTTCTTTTGGAATAGCAGTGATAGATTGACAGATCAGACAAACACACTCGATTATGACATTGTGAGAGAAAGTCCATACCCATTTTTTTAAATCCCTTCTTTAGTCGATATAAATTGGAAGGCTAACTACATCACAGCCAGAGTTTTGCAGTAGCTCACGATTTGATTGTGCGTGGGGATGACCAGTGTGTTAGAAGAAAGGAGATCTCAGACTGCCACCCTGTATTTCAACAAGTGGCAAATGCCATAGGGAGGATCTATGATAGACTAATGTTAAAATTTTTTTTTTGATTGCAATGCGATCGACCTGCACTACCTTTGATCTACGGTCGCATCGCGGATCGACGATTGGGTACCCCTGGACTAGATAATGTACTTATATGACAGCATGAACTGCTTGTAGATAAGGTTAGTCTTTATTGGTGTCAACATATTGCAGTAGTTTTATTAAAATTAAGTGCCGGTCGTTCTAAACCGCTCATATGTTAGATACCCTGCATTATGTCATCTCGGTGCCCGGATTCAGGAAGGACATGCGGATTCCTGAATTCCGGAATGGATCTACTGCCAAGGTAAGTAAACTTAGACGAGGTGACACTCTCTG
>NW_024377768.1:0-23682 GCF_016835505.1 Polypterus senegalus
GCACAATTATGATATTATAGCAATAACGGAAACCTGGCTAAATAACAAAGATGGGGATGAGTGTAACATAGAGGGATACACATTTTTTAGGAAGGATAGACAGAACAGAAAAGGAGGTGGGGTTGCTGTTTATGCCAAACAGGAATTAAATGTAAGTCATCTTCAGTTGGATGATGAGCCCCATCTTAGTGAGGACATGTGGCTTCGCCTGGAAAATATTAGGGAAAAGGTCTCATTTTAGGAGTGTGTTATAGACCACCCAATTCAGACAGTAATTTCAACACACATCTTTTAGTAATATCAAAAGGCAAGTTTACAGGGAGATATTATAGTCATGGGGGACTTTAATTATCCAAATATTAACTGGGATAACCTTACAGATGGAGGAGCACAAGAGCAGGAGTTTTTAGAAGTAATCGGCGACTGTTTTTTAACACAGCATGTTAAAGCACCAACAAGGGGTGAAGCCTATCTGGATTTAGTATTCTGTAATAATCAGGATAGAATTGAGGGTGTAGAGGTGATTGAACCACTAGGGTCAAGTGACCATAATGTAATACAATTCTCAGTATTTTGTAAGAGTACAGATGCAAAGACTAAAATTGTTAAGTTGAACTTTAGTAGGGCTAATTTTGAGCAGATGCGACAAAGTCTAAGTAGGATAGACTGGGATAAGCTTTTAAATGTGGAGACAGTCGAGGAGCAGTGGAACAGGTTTAAAATGTTTTACATGTAATGCAGGACAGATACATACCTAAATTTGGAAGTAATAGGAAACTAAAAAAATCTCCACGATGGATTAATAAAGATTTAAAAAAGAAGTTGCAAAGGAAAAAACTGCTGTATAAGGCATATAAGACTAATGACTGCAAAGAGAACCGTAGCGTATGAGAACATGAGGGCAACCATTAAGAAGGATATCAGAGAGGCTAAAAGACAGTTGGAGAGGAATATAGCAGATAAGGCGAAAGAAGACCCCAAGAGATTCTTTCAGTATTTTAGTAGTAAAAGAACAGTTAAGGAGGAGGTCAAGTTCATCAGGAATAGTAAAGGGAATTAAAAGATACAGACAATGAAATAGCAGATGCCCTAAACTTACATTTTTCTGAGGTGTTTACAAGTGAGCAAGTGGATAACCTGCCAGAGGTAAACACAACTACTAAGGAGGTACTGAGGGATTTGGAAATTGTAGAGGGAGAAGTGCTGCTCAGATTAAATAAGATGAAATCAAACAAATCACCAGGCCCAGATAATATTTATCCTCGTGTTCTTAAGGAGGCTAGTGAGTACATATATAAACCCTTGACACATATTTTTAGGAAGTCACTGTGCACTGGAGAGATTCCAAAGGACTGGAAAATGGCAAATATCATCCCATTATATAAAAAGGGTGACAGGGCAGATCCAAGCAACTATAGGCCAGTAAGCTTAACAAGCATCACAGGAAAATTAATGGAAGGAATTATTAAGGATAAGATTGAGCAACACATGACAAGGACAGGAGTTATTCTGAACAGTCAGCATGGGTTCAGAAGGGGGGGTCGTGTTTTACTAACATGTTGGAATTCTATGAGGAGGCAACAAAAGGATACGATCAAAGTGGAGCTTATGATATTATTTATCTGGACTTTCAGAAAGCATTTGATAAGGTGCCACATGAGAGGTTGGGCATCAAGTTAAAAGAAGTGGGAATTCAGGGTGATGTTTTTAGATGGGTGCAGAATTGGCTCAGACACAGGAAGCAGAGGGTGATGGTGCGAGGAACCTCATCAGAACTGGCGATGTTAAGAGTGGTGTTCCACAGGGGTCAGTGCTAGGGCCGCTGCTATTTTTAATATATATAAATGATTTAGATAGGAATATAAGTAACAAGCTGGTTAAGTTTGCAGATGATACCAAGATAGGTGGATTAGCAGATAATTTGGAATCCGTTATATCATTACAGAAGGACTTGGATAGCATACAGGCTTGGGCAGATTTGTGGCAGATGAAATTTAATGTCAGTAAATGTAAAGTATTACACATAGGAAGTAAAAATATTAGGTTTGAATACACAATGGGCGGTCGAAAAATCGAGAGTACACCTTATGAGAAGGATTTAGGAGTCATAGTGGACTCCAAGCTATCAACTTCCAAACAGTGTTCAGAAGCCATTAAGAAGGCTAACAGAATGTTAGGTTATATAGCACGATCTGTGGAGTACAAGTCCAAGGAGGTTATGCTCAACCTTTATAATGCACTGGTGAGGCCTCATCTTGAGTACTGTGTGCAGTTTTGGTCTCCAGGCTACAAAAGGACATAGCAGCACTAGAAAAGGTCCAGAGAAGAGCGACTAGGCTGATTCCAGGTCTACAGGGGTTGAATTATGAGGAAAGATTAAAAGAGCTGAGCCTTTACAGTTTAAGCAAAAGAAGATTAAGAGGTGACATGATTGAAGTGTTTAAAATTATGAAGGGAATTAGTACAGTGGATCGAGACTTGTATTTTAAAATGAGCTCATCAAGAACACGGGGACACAGTTGGAAACTTGTTAAGGGTAAATTTCGCACAAACATTAGGAAGTTTTTCTTTACACAAAGAACGATAGACACTTGGAATAAGTTACCAAGTAGTGTGGTAGACAGTAAGACGTTAGGGACTTTCAAAACTCGACTTGATGTTTTCTTGGAGGAAGCAAGTGAATAGGACTGGCGAGCTTTGTTGGGCTGAATGGCCTGTTCTCGTCTAGATTGTTCTAATTATCATAATTATCTAATTTGATGAGGTGCCACATGAGAGGTTGGGCATCAAGTTAAAAGAAGTGGGAGTTCAGGGTGATGTTTTAGATGGGTGAAGAATTGGCTCAGACACAGGAAGCAGAGGGTGATGGTGCGAGGAACCTCATCAGAACTGGCCGATGTTAAGAGTGGCGTTCCACAGGGGTCAGTGCTAGGGCCGCTGCTATTTTTAATATCTATAAATGATTTAGATAGGAATAAAAGTAACAAGCTGGTTAAGTTTGCAGATGATACCAAGGTAGGTGGATTAGCAGATAATTTGGAATCCGTTATATCATCACAGAAGGACTTGGATAGCATACAGGCTTGGGCAGATTTGTGGCAAATGAAATTTAATGTCAGTAAATGTAAAGTATTACACATAGGAAGTAAAAATATTAGGTTTGAATACACAATTGGCGGTCGGAAAATCGAGAGTCCACCTTATGAGAAGGATTTAGGAGTCGTAGTGGACTCTAAGCTATCAACTTCCCAACAGTGTTCAGAATCCATTAAGAAGGCTAACAGAATGTCAGGTTATATAGCGCCTTGATGTATGGAGTACAAGTCACAGGAGGTTCTGCTCAACCTTTATAATGCACTGGTGAGGCCTCATCTTGAGTCCTGTGTGCAGTTTTGGTCTCCAGGCTACAAAAAGGACATAGCAGCGTTAGAAAAGGTCCAGAGAAGAGCGACTAGGCTGATTCCAGGTCTACAGGGGTTGAATTATGAGGAAAGATTAAAAGAGCTGAGCCTTACAGTTTAAGCAAAAGAAGATTAAGAGGTGACATGATTGAAGTGTTTAAAATTATGAAGGGAATTAGTACAGTGGATCGAGACTTGTATTTTAAAATGAGTTCATCAAGAGCACGGGGACACAGTTGGAAACTTGTTAAGGGTAAATTTTGCACAAAGAACGATAGAAACTTGGAATAAGCTACCAAGTAGTCTGGTAGACAGTAAGATGTTAGGGTCTTTCAAAACTCGACTTGATGTTTTCTTGGAAGAAATAAGTGGATAGTACTGGCGAGCTTTGTTGGACTGAATGGCCTGTTCTCGTCTAGAGTGTTCTAATATTCTAAAATTCTAAACATGGCCATTGTGTCTACTGGCAGGTACAGCAGCAGTATGAGTGACAGATCTGAAACAGATGGACCTGTCCAGTGTGTCAGTGCTGCTATGGGCTGGTCACTCAATGACAAGAAGTTCTTGGATGGTGCGTCTATTTTGATAGTCTGCTTAAGTCTTCCCTTTAGTCAGCACACAGTGCAGCAGCTTAATCTGTAGTGTCATTAATCCATTGTGTCATTGCTGTTGCATGCCTTTGGCCCCCTCTCTGACTTCTGGTCACATTTGAGGTGTCATGTCACTGTGACTAAGTGAGGCCATTGTCTTGCTGTGGCCTAAGTTTTGAGTTCAGACCTCTGTAAAGGTGATTTACTCCAGCAGTGCGCTGTGTGAACAGATGTGAAGTACACCTGCTAGAATTTCTCATTGCAGGAAATGCTGAGTGTCTTCACTCCATTGGTATGCTGTAGGAGCAGATGGCAGTTAGTTGTCAGCTTTAAGGGCTGATGGGTAACCTGATGATTTCTGGGTGAAAACTTTGAATCAATGATATTGTCTGTTTTTTCCTGCATTGTTATCAATCTTTAATTCAATTCTGTTTTTTGTATCAGTATGCTGCTGCTGGAGTATGTGAATTTCCCTTTGGGATTAATAAAGTATCTATCTATCTATCTATTTATGAGTGTGACTGCCTCTTGTCAAACAGAATATTAGTTATCCAATTTAATTTTTTATTAGTTGAATGGCAGCATTTCAGCTATGGAGTAGAACCTTCATGTCCATAATTTATCTTTATTTAAATAAAGAGGAAATGATGAAAAGATATTTGTGAGTGATTTAGATTACATTAAATAAACTCTGTTAGTCCCTTGGGTAAATTTAGAAACATATGTGTTAGTCTTTTAACTCTTTTAGGGCGGATGTTGACTTTTGTCAACAGGAGGGGTTGAGGGTGAATGTCGACAAAAGTCGACATCCAGCGATAGAGGGCGACAATCAGCTGTTAATGGCGACAAAACTCACTGTTGTGTCACAGGCATTCCCTCTGTGCTTGGAGGAATGTTAGACTCATTGACTCGGCAACTAATCCTTGCCTGTGCGTGAGTTGCGAAATGTAAACAAAGGGAGCTGTTAATGGCGACATGTCACAAGGGAGCGAAGGGAGCGCAGAAAAGAAAACACTCGGCAGGTGATGTTTTGCATTACCGCTGAGTCAGACTCAGATTTTTCAGAATCGTATTTTATTGACAGTGATCAGGAGATCGAGCAAGAGAGTGAGAAGCCGGCATCAGCTGAGGTGCGCACAGCCAATGCACCTACGGCAAGGTTCGCATGGGAGGAATACCCAGACATTGAACCGTGGGAGCCGAATGTGGCTACCGGACTTCACAAGACAGCATGGCTTGCTGTTGGACGACAGATCACCAGCAGCTGGACTACTTCAGGCTGCTCTCTCCTGATGCTGCTTTTCAGCTTCTGTCAGACGAGACAAACAGGGAGGCAGAGAAATTTTTGAATCGAGGCGCGCTTGCACCGCATTCGTTTTTCAAAGTGGAAATCCACAACAAAAGACAAGATGAAGAGCTTTGTGGCATTACAAATAGAGATGGGACTAGACTGGCGATATAACTTCAGGGAGCATTGGTCCAAACGTGCTCTGTCCCCTGGTGGCTTTGGACAGGTTATGTCACGTGATGATAGGTACGTGCTGCTGCTGCAAAGTTTTATTCACTTCTGTGATAACCAGAAGCAAATCCCAAGGGGTGAGCCAGGCTATAACCCCATGTATAAAGTTCAGCCCCTGCTTGACTTTGTGGAACCAACATAGAAACAATTTTATCAGCCTGGCTGTGATTTGTCTGTGGATGAATCTATGATAAAATACAAGGGGCGCTTTTTTTCTGCAAATATATGCCAGACAAGCCCACAAAGTATGGCATAAATGATTTTGTACCGGCAGAAGCAAACACTGGTTTCTGCCTGAAAGTAATCATATATACAGGAAAGTATTCCTTTCAAAGAGAGAACTGTCCCTTGACAAGTCAGATTGTGCTGGAGCTGATTCAGGGCTAGGAACATTTGGGTCATGTTGTGTACATTTGGAAAATTTTTATACATCACATGAATTGTTCATGGAGCTACAGAGCAGGGGAATTGGAGCTTGTGGCACAGTGAGGGTGAACAGGCTGAAGATGAAAAGAGGTGACAATACGGTTTACATGCAGGCAGAAAACTTGGTGACAGTGGCATGGCACGATGTCAAACGGGTGACTTGTCTCTCTACAGTACACACTAACAATATATGTGAGGAAGTGAAGCCACAGACAATTGAAAAGGAGGCAGCAGGGCAACACGTATTGTAAGCAGTGCAATTTGGCAATGCATACAACTGGCTGCTTTGAGCGAAATCAGACTTAGCAGGACTTTGCTGTGTAACATGAATGTGATATGTATGTGAAATCACAGAGTATGCAGGCTCATACAACTTGCAAGACAGTAACATTTGTCAAAAGGAAATATTTTTTGTTAATTTGATATGTAAAACAATTGATTTGTGTTCTTTTTAAAAAATGTTAGTTTTTGGAAAAATATTCAGCCCTGGGAGAAAAGAAACAAAAAAAAAATAGCCCTAAAAGAGTTAAAGATATGATTCAGTAAAGATGAAGTGGTTAAAATATGTCTGTAATTGATTAATAGATGTTTGTAATTTAATTCAAGGTAAGTCTAAATCAATTAATGACATCTTAAAATAATTAGTTACTTTTAAAAATGCTGAGAAGAAAATTCCAAGTGAGTCTGAGATTTCTTTAATGATTTCAATGTATTTCTAAATATGATCAGCTAAGTAAAAAATCTAAACTGAATATAAGAATGACAGCAGGCCTTTCACTGGGCATTACGGGTCAGACTGTAAAAACTAACAGAAGTGCTGAAGATCACAAATAACAGCAGCTTGGGCCTCACTTTAGACTGTCTGAATGTCGGTGGTAGCCAATTATCTGTTTAAAAACAAACAATTAGGATTAAAGAGTCCCCTGGGGTTCATTAGGCGTGTTTATGATATTTGACGATGATGAGATGGCAGAGAGGCGGCTGTAATCCCTTTAGAGACTGTATAAATATCATCTGCAGACACCTGCGGTCAGGAACAATGGTCTTAGCATGTCTGTGGGTAAACGTGGAAGTGCTGAGGGAAATAAAATGGAATTTAAGAAGCCATAACTTGGTTACTGCTTTCCTAATAGTATTGCATCATGCTATAAATTAATTTATGAAACAGAAGGCTATGTATGTTTTTATATTTTCTCTGTTCTTTTGATTTCAGTCACTATCTGTGGAAATCTTATTGTCATCATTTCTATTTCTCATTTATTAGAGCTCCACATGCCGACTAATTTTCTGATCCTTTCACTTGCAGTGGCCGATTTCTTGGTGGGTTTGTTTGTGATGCCTTTTTCTTTGATTATTCAGATTGAAACCTGCTGGTATTTTGATGTGATTTACTGTTACGTCTATCAGTCACTTTCTAATTTGTTTGATGTGGCCATTGTTACTCATTTGATATTAATATCTGTCGATGGTTACATTGCTGTTTGTAATCCATTCTTTTACAGCTCAGAAATAACTCTGAATATCACAGAGGTCAGTATTGTAGGTGATGTGGTTGTATTAATTTATATTTACATTTTTTTTTTTTTTTTTTTATTAATTTTATTACAATCCATACAAAGCAATCAAGTTTTACAAAAGAAAAATTGAGTTAAGAACAGATCGATCCTCACCCCTGAGAGAGAGAGCAAGCCTAAACATACCTAATTTAAAAAAAGAATTCTCTGTGCTTTATGAGCTTATTTTAAAATATTACTGATTAGATCCTGCCATGTTTTGAAAAAGTCTGTACAGATCCTCTAACTGAGTATTTGATTTTTCCAATTTCAAATAATATAACACATCAGTTTCCCACTGACTTAAAGAGGAGAGTTTGGGTTCTTCCAGTTTATCAGAATAAGTCTGCGTGCCAACAGTGTAGTGAATGCAATCACAATTTGTTTGTCTTTCTCCACTTTAAACCCATCTGGAAGAACCCCAAACACAGCTGTTAATGGGTTAGGAGGGATTGTGAGTCCAAGGCTGTCTGAGAGGTAATTAAAAATTTTTGTCCAGAATAATGTTAATTTGGTGCAGGCCCAGAACATGTGACCTAGTGAGGCTGGGACTTGGTTGCAACGTCGCAGGTTGGATCATGCCCTGGAAACATTTTGGAGAGTTTTAGTCGAAACAGATGTGCTCGATATATAATTTTGAGTTGTATAATTGTATGCTTTTTCGCATATGGAGCTTGAGTGAATTCTCTGCATTGCTACTTTCCACTCCTTTTCTGATATATTAATTGAGAGATCTTTTCCCAGTGTCCTCTTGGATCTTTGAAAGGAAGGGATTGTAAAATGATTTTATATATTGTAGAGATGGAGTCTAACTCCTTGAAATTGAGCAATAATTTTTCCAGCATGGATGAGGGTGCAAGATGAGGAAAATCTGGAAGGTTCTGTTTAACAAAGTTCCTGATTTGAAGATAGTGAAAGAAATGTGTAGCTGGAATGTTAAATTTGGAATGTAATTGTTCATAGGATGCAAAGACGTTGTCTATATAAAGATCTCTAAGCAAGTTAATTCCAAATTTTTCCAGATATTAAAACTGCATATGTTTGTGAAGGTTGAAAGAGGTGGTTCTCTTGCAGAGGTGCCACAGATAGAAGCTTCTCCGTCTTAAAATGCTTTCTACATTGGTTCCAGATTCTAAGTGAGTGGAGCACAATTGGGTTATTAGTGTATTGCCGATAATGTGTTTATTGGAGCACAGAGCAAGGAATACAAAGAAGTACTGCAGGATTTTACTTCTATTGCGGTCCAAGCCTGTGTATGTTCTTCTATTTGTGTCCAGGTTCTTATCGCCTGTATATTTGCTGCCCAGTAATAAAACTGGAAGTTAGGTAGAGCCATGCCACCTTCTGCCTTTTGTCTTTGTAGGGTCGCTCTTTTGATGCGTGGATGTTTTGAATTCCAAATAAATGAGGTTATTGTTGAATCTAATTGCTTAAAGAATGATTTATTAATGTATATTGGTATGTTTTGAAATAAAAAAAAGGAGCTTAGGAAGAATATTCATCTTAACAGTGTTAATTCTTCCAGCAAGTGTGAGATGAAGGGTTGACCATCTATGCAAGTCTTGTTTAATTTTTTCCATGCAGACGCGAAATTTTGTTGATAAAGAGCTTTATGTTTACTTGTGATGTTTACCCGAGGTATTTAAACTGTTCTGCAATGATAAAAGGTAGGGTGTCTAATCTAATATTATATGCTTGAGAATTCACTGGAAAGAGTACACTTTTATTCAGATTAATTCTGAGACCAGAGATCTTTTGAAATTCTGTGAGTGCTGCTAAGACTGCAGGCACAGAATTTTCTGGGTCCGATATATACAGTACCATGTCATCTGCATATAATGAGATTTTCTGTTCCAGTCCTTCTCTGCTAATCCCCTTTATCTGATCAGTATTTCGACAATGTATTGCCAGTGGTTCAATGGCAATGCAAACAGCAGGTGACAAGGGCATCCTTGTCTTGTGCCACGTTCTAGTTTAAAGTAGTCTGAGCAAATGTTATTGATGCAAACTGAAGCTTCTGGGTTAGTATACAGTAATTTAATCCATGCACAAATGTTCGGGCCAAACCCAAACTTCTCCAATGTAGTAAAAGGTATTTCCATTCAATCATGTCAATGCTTTTCTGCATCCAATGATAATAATATTTCTGGGGTGTTTGATTTAGTTGGTGAGTATATTACATTAAACAGGCGTCGAAGATTTGAAGATAAGTGTCGGCCCCTAATAAATCCAGTTTGGTCTTGTGATATTACGAGGGAGCACTTTCTCCATCCTTCTAGCTATGATTTTAGAGAGTATTTTAACGTCGTTATTCAGAAGTGAAATTGGTCTGTATGATGCACATTGTAATAAGTCCTTATTTTGTTTTGGAAAGACAGTGATTAGTGCTTGGCGAAAGGTTTGTGGAAGAGATTGGTTATCTCTGGCTTCTGTAAATGTTGCTAATAGGAGGGAGCTAGCTGAGCAGAGAATTTCTTGTAAAACTCTGCAGGGTAGCCATCAGGGCCTGCTGCTTTTCCACCTTGGAGTGACTTTATAGCATCTAGTAATTCTGATAATGCAGAGGTTTATCAAGTTCCTCCACACTAAAAGCGTCTATTTGTGGTATCTGTAATGTATCCAGAAATGCATTAGATTGTATTGTCTTCTTTAAACTCAGTAGTATATAGGGATTTATAGTAGTCTCTGAAAGTGTGCATTATATTTTTGTGTTCGATGATTTTATCTCCATTAGTGTTAGTAATTACGAGATTGCGTTGCACTTCTTGCTTGTGAATTTGTTGAGCTAAAAGCTTATTAGCTTTCTCTCCATGTTCATAGTAATGATGTCTGGATTTGTAAATTAGTTGTTCAGTTTCTTTAGTTGTCAAGAGGTTTAATTCTGAATGTAGAGCCTGCCTCCTCCTATGTAGAGTCTCACTTGGTAGTCTGGCATGTTCTTCATCTATTTTAGTAATTTCGCTTTTTATCTCTGCTACTTTCTTGGCTTCGGATTTATTTCTGTGGGAAAGATATGAGATAATCTGTCCTCTTAAGAAGGCCTTAAGAGTTTCCCAGAGTATTCCTGCAGAGATCTCAGGGGATGTATTTGTCTCTAGAAAGAATTTGATTTGTTTGGATATAAATTCAGTACAATTCTCGTCAGCTAATAGAAGCGGGTTGAGGCGCCATCTGCTGGGTGAGTGTATGGGGCTTAGTAATTTCAGCTCCAAGATCATAGGTGCATGGTCAGAAATAACAATAGCATCGTATTTACAAGATTTAATCTTAGGCAAGAAGTTATTGTCTATAAAGAAGTAATCAATCCTTGAGTAGCAATGATGTACTGGTGAGTAGAAAGAATATGTTCTTGAATTTGGGTTTAAAAACCTCCAGGGATCTGATAAGTTGTGATCAGTTATAAACTTTGTAATTATCTTTGCAGTGTTAGATGTTCCCCTGTGGAGGAAGTCCTATCTAAAAGTGGATTTAGAACACAATTAAAGTCCCCAGCCATTATAACTTTATGAGTGTTCAGATTGGGAATGGATGCAAATAAATTTTGTATAAATTCCTTATCATCAACATTAGGTGCATAAACATTTATCAAAATCATTTTACAGTTAGATAAGTCTCCCATGACCATTACATATCTCCCTTCAGGATCCAATACTACATCTGATGCTACAAATGGTACTGTTCTATGTATGAGAATTCCCACCCTCTAGTTTTCTTTGTAAAACTAGAATGGAACATTTGGCCAGTCCAGTCTTTTGCAGCGGAACTGATCCTTGCTTAGTAAGTGGGTTTCCTGTAAAAATACTATTTTAGCATTTAGACCTGTTAGGTGAGAGAGTACTTTCTTTCTCTTTAATTCGTGATTCAGGCCTTTAACATTCCAGCTTACGAAGTTAACTGTCCCATCATGGAGACACTGATTCTGAGTTTTTGATGTCATTTTATAGTCTTAACTGGGAGTGAGACATTTTGGTCTTAATTTCCTATTTCCCCTAGAGTTGTTGCCATGCAGCTTATTATTACGTTGATAGTTATAATTATAAAGATTGAGAGGATAGATTAGGTATAGATCAAGCCTGCTCTCTTTCTCTCCCCTTAACCCCCACCCTCCCTCTTTGCCTCCCCAAGTGAGCCTAAAACCCACTTCATACAGTCCCAGTCCTCTGACATACCCAGAGACAGAGCACGTCCAAAGCAAAACGAGCCCCATGCAGTGGGCTTTAGGGTTAAAAGATAGAGATATCTGTTACCAATATAGTCTTTAAAGAGAAAAAAAAAAAAGAATTTTGCACTTAAAATATATATATAGTCTTCAGCAATTTTAGTGCATTAAGATGATACCACCAGATAATAAACCCGGGGGATGGTGTTAAAGATGTGTCCAGAATAAGCATAACAAGTCTTAATGCAGTAATAGCAATAACTGCAAACCAAGGGTATGATATTGAACAGTCTCATTTAGGTTAAAGATAAAATAATTAGAAAAAAAAAAAAAAAAAAAAGGATTAATTAAGCACAATAAAACATAAACAGATAGTGGCCTAGTAATACTAAGTAATAATGAGAATATATTTTGATAAAAACCCGTATTTTAAAACAAACAGATCAGACAGTAGATTATTAATCATTGCTATATCATTAACGCCATGACTCACTATTATGTATCAGAATAGTCCCGGGATCAGCTTTCTTATTTCTTTCTCTGCTTCTTCCTTGCTAGCGAAGACTTAGAATTGACCCTGTCATTCCACTTTCAGTTTTGCGGATACAAGAGGCTGTATTTGACGCTGGCTTGCCGTACCGCTGTTTAATGTTATAGAAGGCTGCGCGCTTAGTAGCTGTTGCTGGAGAGAAGTCAGGGAAGATACGAATGTGGTTATTTTCATATATAATATCTTCCTTGTTTCTGAGGAGTGCCAACCCCTCTAGCTTAAATGATAATCGTTTAAAACGAACTATAAAAGATCTTGGTCGGGTCTGACGGTGTTTGATCCGCACAGACGCTGTAAGCGCTGCTATCTCAGATTCTGCTTTAAAGTCATCCCCGATTATTTTGGAAAAAAGTTCAGCTGCGAATTTCACAGGGTTTGAACTTTCTCAATTCTGACATTATACCTTCTACTCTATATTTACATTTCTTTATTTATATTTTAGTTATATAGAAACAGGGGAATGTGAACAAATATGTGCATTTTATGAATATGACAATTCAACTTTTGTTATTTTTAATATTTATTTTTATTATTCCATATTTACTAATGATATGTGTGTATACAAGAATATTTATGGTTGCCAAAAGACAATTTAAAGCCATTAAATGTTTGATTGAAAAGACGCAGTCGGTGGAGAGCAGCAATTCAAACACAACTAAAGCATCTGAAACAAAAGCAGCAAAGACCCTCGGACAGGTGGTGGGCGTCTTTATGGTCTGCTGGTTGCCTGTCACTTTGTTTGATTTTTGTACTGCTGTTATTATATTTTCCTTACTTGAAATAAGAAACTTCTTAGTTCTGGTCAGTGAGGTGAGCTTTGGAGTTAATCCAGTCATTTACACTTTTTTTACCCCTGGTTCAGAAAAAGCCCTTAAAATAACATTACGTTTTAAAATATTTAGCTCTGCGTCTTCAGTCATTAATTTAATGTAAGTTTTATATCTTGATGACAGTGCACTGCTGACAATTTGTATTTTTTTGTGTTGTGTGTTATACATTCTGTGTGTTAATAAGAAGTACTGGGCAGCTTCTTCAAATTCTAGAAGTGTCTTATTTTGTTTCACATATTGTGTATTCTGCTTATGTTTCTTACTGCACATCAATATACTTTATATGATTTGAGTTTAATTATTAAAATGTCTGATAATCAATCCCATAATAAACTAACAGGACTGCTAAGCACTGCTGTGACTTTTGCTCTGCTCTGTCAGATTGTGTCTGTTAAATGTTTGACATGTCAGTGACTTGATTTGTTATCAATGATGTGGAAATCCCAGCTGATGTGCTCCTGGCACAAGCCGCTCATTGTGGGTTACTGTGAGGTGCCCGGTGCTGCCAGGACAGAGTTGGACTCGTCATGAATGTTTATTTGAAGCAATGGGGTTAGAAAACAGAGGGAAAGAAAACACAAAACGAAAACTGATGAAGTCATGAAGCATCTGATTAACTTGATCCTTTATTTCATGAAATTCTTATTATTTGACTGCTATTATCTTTATCTTTTGTATGATGCTGAAGTAACTTTGAGGTTGAAGTCGCTGATTTCTTTCCTTTTCTCTCTGTTGTCAAGTTCTGCCCTCAGGTTTCTGTAGCTTGTGCTGAATTTCTTCATAATAATAATAATAATAATAATACATTTAATTTATACAAGGTGCCTTTCAGAGAACTCAAGGAAACCGAACACACAATAAATAAATAAATAAATAAATAAAAAACACAATTATAAACAGCTTAAAACATCAGAAAATCTAAAAATTAAAACCAAACAAAACCACTATAATCAGGAGGAAGAAGAAAGTCATTTTAAACAAATGTGTTTTAAGTTTACATTTGAAAGATGAATATGATTTGATATTTCGGAGATCCGCAGGTAATGAGTTCCAGCGCTTGGGCGCAGAACGGCTGAAAGCTCTGCTCCCCATGGTAGTTAGATGGGCAGGAGGAACGGTCAGATGGGTTGAGGAAGAGGATCTAAGGTTACGGGATGGAATGGCAACATGTAGAAGGTCAGACAGATATGGAGGTGCGAGGTTATGGATGGCCTTAAATGTTAGTAGCAGAATCTTAAAATCAATACGAAACTTGATTGGGAGCCAATGAAGCTGCTGCAAGACCGGAGTAATATGGTGAAAAGATGGGATTCCAGTGATGATACGTGCTGCAGAATTCTGGACTAACTGAAGCTTGTGAAGAGATTTATTAGGGAGACCAAAGAGGAGTGAATTGCAGTAGTCCAGCCGAGAAGTGACAAGACTATGAACAAGAATGGCAGTAGTATGAGGAGTGAGGGAGGGACGAATGCGATTAATATTACGTAAGTGGAAGTAAGCAGACCGGGTGATGTTATTAATGTGACATTGGAAAGATAGAGTACTGTCGAGGATGACACCCAGACTCTTGACCTGAGATGATGGGGAAACAACAGAGTTATCAATAATAAGAGAAAGATTATTGGTTTTGGATAATGATGATTTTGAACCAATGAGGAGAACCTCAGTTTTGTCACTGTTTAATTTAAGAAAATTCAAAGAAAACAGGATTTAATTTCAGAAATGCAGTCAATAAGCAAGGGTGGAGGAAAAGAGGAGGTGGGTTTACCATCAAGGTAGAGCTGGGTGTCATCAGCATAGCAGTGAAAATTAATGTTATATTTGCGAAAAATATTGCCAAGGGGAAGAAGGTAAATAATAAAAAGAAGAGGCCCCAGGACAGAGCCTTGGGCACACCAGAAGTAAGAGCGGTGGGTTGGGATGTGAAAGTTTTAAGCTGTATGAACTGAGTGCGGCCTGAAAGGTACGATCTAAACCAATCAAGTGGAGTGTGAGTAATGCCAATCAAAGATAATCTATTAAGGAGAGTGGTATAACAAATAGTATCAAAGGCCGCACTCAGATCAAGAAGGATGAGAATAGTGATTAGACCAGAATCAGCAGCCATAAGGAGGTCATTGGTAATTTTAACAAGTGCCGTTTCTGTACTATGAAGGGGGCAAAAACCAGACTGGAACTTCTCATATAGATTATTGTGAGACACGTGGGTGTGAAGTTGGATAGCTACTATTTTTCAAGAATTTTGGAGATAAAGGGCAAGTTAGAAATGGGGCGAAAATTATTGAAATTAGTAGGATCACAACCAGGTTTTTTTAATATTGGGGTTATAGCAGCAGTTTTGAAAGATGAGGGAATAATCCCAGTAGTAAGAGAAGAGTGAATGATGGCAGAAATAAGAGGGACTAGAGAGGGGAGGCAGGCTTTAACCAAAACTGTAGGCAGGGGGTCCAGCTGACAAGTAGATGACTTGGATTTGCAGATGAGATCTGAGATTTCAGAGGAAGTGGGATGCTGGAAAGAAAGAAAGAGTGAAGAGGTGAGTGTAGTTCAGAAGAAATACAGAAAGGATCAGACCGAGGTGCTGATGTATCTTTTGGATTTTCTCATTGAAAAAAGACATAAGAGAATTACAGAAGGCAGTTGAGTGAAGGTGAGATGGTAAAGAGTCTGGAGGTTGTGTAACATTATTAAGTAAAGAAAACAAAGACTTGGTGTTACCTGTATTACTAGTAATTAACTGAGTGTAATAATTAGATTTGGTTTGAGCTATACAATCCTTGTAATAGAGAAGATGATTTTTATACATCTCTTTGTGGACAAAGAGTCCGGATTTTTTAAACAACCTTTCAAGTTGCCTGCCTCTAGCTTTCAGAAGCGAAGTTCGAAGTAAACCAGGGGCAGATAAAGAAAAGAAACAGATCTGATTTTAAGCGGAGCCAGAGAATTAAGAATACCATTAAGACAAGTGTCATAATATGAGACCAGTTCTATGGGAGTGGATAAATTATAAAAGTCCATTTAGGAATCAATTCTAGAAGACAGCAAATTCAAGTTAATATTCTTAATGTTACGAAAGGCTATGAGACGTGGAAGCTTAGGAACAGAAAAGGTAAGTTTAGCGTTGAATGAAAGGAGAAAATGATCGGTTATAGTGAGTTCATCTGCTATAAGATCAAAAGGAACAACACCAGAGCAGCAAATCAGAAAGATATGTCCTTTACAATGGGTACAATTGTATGTACAATGTACAATGGGTGTGCTGCTGGTATCCAAAACTCTCCAGGCAAGATAAAAAGTCTCTAGTGAGAGGGATATTGATATTGTCCAGATGGATATTAAAATCCCCCAGCAGAATTATATTTGGAGTAATTATAGATAAATGGGTAAGGAAAGTAGAAAGATCGCTCAAAATATTGTTTTTTGACTTAGGAGGACAGTAGACAGTTGCAATGATGGTACAAACTGGCCCAGATAGTTGACACACAGTTGATTCAAAAGAGCTAACAGTAGGAGCAGGACTTTCCACTTCTCGCGATAAATTATCGCAACACCTCCTCCATGGCCAGAGGTACGGGGATGACAAGTGTAAACAAACCCCGGGTTGCATTTATTAAGTTGTGAAAAGTCTTGAGGTTGCTGCCAAGTCTCAGTTAAACAGAGAAAGTCAAACTTACGGTCAATGAGGAGATCCTGAATGAGATGTCCCTTGCTCATAAGTGAGCAGATGTTCAATAGACCAAAGCTGACAATGTTGCTGTCGCATTTGACAGTGGTGTTAGTCGACCGAGCTAAGCTGGCCAACACGCTATGGTCTGCGTTCCTGTCTGTGTTAAGTGGAGGGTGCCGAAAATCAGAACAAAAAGAGTTAATTACTTTCGAGGCATCCATTCGGAATCTCCGGCGGGACCCACGGTGGATGTATCTCCAACGAGGGAGAAGTATGACATCCGGGTTGAAATACAGCACCGACAGCAAAGGCACAGACTGGAGAAGACGCAGTCGAAGCAGCTCAGCAGCTGGGTACTGGAGGAGGCCAGTCGCAGGTTGAATAACGAGCGACAGAAGACTCCAAATAAACATTAACCAAGCAAAAATCCTACCAGTCCACATTGTAGGCGAGGAGGCCACAGGCAGCTCAGGCATCCAGAGAACAAACCGGTAAGTTAGGCTGAAGCTAAATGCACACACAGCATATACAGCCACGCACAGATGTCAGCAAAAATGGCAAAAAAAAAAAAATACCATCAAAATCACTAGTCATAGCAAAATCACAACATCTAGTTACCGGCGAGCAGCGGCGGCCAGTCCTGCCAGCGTTCACTCAGCCCTGCAGTTTCTCTAAGCCTTTAATTCTTGCTATTTAGGCACAGATAAATATTGTGTAAGTTCACATTTATTCCTTTTGATGGACACATCATAAATTTTTCAAGCTTTCTTCCTCTTTAATTTGTCAAATGGCTGCAGGCTTGGTGTAGAGCACAATGGCTCCTGTTACTTTAAACACACAAAGGGTTCAGTTATCTTGTAAGACATTTAAAAATCTAATGACACAATACAGAGGTGTCCACTCATTCATGTGTTCTGATATTTTATTTCTTTATAATGTATGCTTTACTGAGGATCTCAACACAAGTGTCTTTTTAAGTGATCATTAACAAAGACCTGATGCTTGATATTTGTGTGTTTAGATAAACCTCAGGGTGTTCATTTGATGTTGGCATATTGAATGAGAGTTTCATACTGTGTTACATTTTCTAAAGATATTCTTAATGGATTATTTAGATGCAATGCTGTAGGACACATCACAAATATATGAAACTTGTTTTTCTGTGAAATGATCATTTATGTCGTTTTTATTTAAACCTGAAGATGCAGTGCACTGGCCAACCCCTCGCGTACAGGAGGCCGGTGGTCTGTTAACGTCACTCCAAGCTGACTGACATTTGTTAAATATGCTGTGTGTTTAATAGTGTAATTGTAAGCCATTGTGTTTATTCATATATTACTAAAGCCACTTGATTGTCTTCAATTAACAAAGATCACTTTACAAAATAAAGAATATGATTAATTTCAAAACCAGTGTTGTTGTTCTTGTCTCTGTTACCAAATGAATAGAGTGATAAACGGGATCCACAACGGTGTCGCTGTACTTAGAGAAAGTGCACCAGACCTCAGAGTCCTCTGTGCTGGTGGAGTTCAGGAATTCATAATAAGTCCCATCATGCAGCACTGCTATGGCATTTATATGGTATTTTAAAGGCCACTATGTCAGCTGGTCATTAATGAGACCCCTACCACTAGAATGACCAAAGCTTACGAAAAACTCGTAAATCCGCCCATCTTAAATCCACTCGCACCTCTCCCAGCTCAAGCCTTGTTTATCATGGAGTCAGGTACCTAGAGCTGTATAGCTTAAAAAATTATTGTTATTTGGAACACATGGATTTCACGTGTGTTCCATGTCTACAAAGATCTATGTATGTGTTGAACATATAACTAAAAGACAAACTCTTTCCATGTTTTAGTACTAACAACAAAATGTAGACATGAAGTGTAGACATGAAGTGTATAATGTGTGAAGACTGAAGTCCAAATATCAAATAAGCACTTGCACAAAAGGTACAAATATGACAAAACAAGTGCACTTTTATTCAAGACTATAACTGAAATTGAATTGAATAAAATAATACATCTGTCCTGGATTGCCAGATGTGCCATTTTTTTTGGAATGTGTGCTTATGTTTTTGTTGTAGTTTGCTCTGACAAACAAGATGAACTAAACTTGGGGGCGATTAATATCAAAGCATTTTCTTTTCCTGAAATGTGCCAGGACATCAAAGTGACATTCTCTTCCTGAATCATACCAATAATCTTTCAGCTTAAAACTTCTGTGTAAATGAAGCAAAAGACCAGTAAATAGCTGTGAAGCTTCGGGCTGTGTTAATTGCTTTATGGTTTGCCAAACAGAGATGCATAAGAAGATCAAAAACTATGAGTAAAGTCATCCATCATTCAGTCAGCCAGCTAGCCAGCAAGTGTGTAATATCACACGTCTGAAAGCCCCACATGGATTTTTAAAGTAAGTATATCTTTTCCAACGGACCACAAACAGCAACAACAAAAAGGACAGGGCAAAGATGATGTCAGAAGAGGAGACCAAGACACGCAAGATTAGTTCATCTGAACGTTAGCACTAATTGCTAGATCAAAAGATGCCCCAGGGCAACTTCTAATCCTGGACATATATATATATTGTAAAGAGGAGACAACACTATCACAAAGGTTTGGGGTTTTTTGCCCTGTATACTGAAAGTTTCCAAACAAAAAACAGGTCAATAGTTCCACAAACTCAAAGACCTTGAAGGGTAGGGAGACGGACAGTTTATAGGGGTGGACCAGAAATCAGAATGTGGAATGCTGGGTAAACAGTTATGGTGGATGGGAGTCTGACGTCATTGATGGGGAAGCAGAGGGAAGAAAGGAACCCGGAAGTGTTGCAGCTGTTTGAGTCATCCAGCTGGTCTTACAGCAGCCGTGTCCCAGTCTTTCCGAAGAAATAAAGTGAGAGAGGTTAGTATGACTCGTCGTGGTGCAAATCGGGTCCTTAAGCTGCTCCCAAGCACTTCGTGCGTGACAATATATATATATATATATATTAGTATACTTTGCTATCTATATTTTCTTTTATACTACTGGTATTATTATTCTTGAATAAATACCACATTGTTTTTAAATTTTAATACTTTATATCTAGAGTAATTGACATAAAGTAAATATTAAGAGCACCCAGAGTAGTAGGAGGTTGCCTATGCTCAGATCTTCAGGGTTTATCAGTCTGAATAGATGAGCTCTATCCAATATAAGAACAGCACTGTAAAAGTAAGATCTCATTGGTTGATAAATGGCCTATAGCCAAGGATGTTGAGCCTTTGTATGTTTAACACTAGAATTACCAGAGCCTATGAAAAAACTTGTAAACCTGGCCCACCTTAAGTCCCTTTGCACCTCTCCGTCAGCGTCTTTTGTCTTCTAAATGTGTCGATAAGCCCAAGCAGCAAGCAGCCTGCTGTACATTCCCACCAACGCCTCAGAACAGGCAAGAAGTTCTCGCAGTTCCTGCCTTGACTGATTATTTGGGAGTGAGCTACCTAGAATTGTAAGGGGAAATAATTTGATGTGTGTTTTGTGTTTACAACAATCTATGTAAACACATTGTTAAAACAGGAATGTTTTCACGTTTTAGTAATAAATGACAAAATGTATACGTGAACTGTATAATGTGTGAAGGCTGATGGCCAAATATCAAATAAACACTTTCACAAAAGGTTCAAGTACAATACGACAGCTTCCGTGGTGTAGTGGTAACAACTACTGACTTAAAAATCCAGAGGTCGTGAATTTGAAACCAGCTCCCTCGTAAATTTACTGTTTTGAGTAGTGAGCTGCTCTTATTGTTAATGCTATACAATAAAAACATGCATTTGATTTGTGTCTGTAACAGAACCTGTAAATTTATAGTACTTGTAAAAGTTAGCATTTTCTTTTTACTTTTATTCTCTCAGTCACAATTACGAATACAACACCACTCCCGCCCCTGATCTGATGCTGTTAGTTTTTATCTGAAACTGGGAATAACTGTAGATGTGAGTGGTGTTTTAAGACAATGGAACTGGACATTTTCTGATCTGGAGGGATAAAAGCTGACACACAAACGCTGGTGAATCTGCCTGCTTCGTATTTCACTGTCACTTTTAATTTTTTTATTCAGTTTTATTGAGTGTTCCTGCTCATACTTATTAGTGTACCATATACAATCATCAAATTCAAATGTTAACACTTCCCACACACCCAAGGACCATCCTTCCTACATTTACGACATGTGTACCTGTTGCAGTGCACACACTTCTCTCTGTGCTGTGGTTCCTATTAAATTGAAGGGACACCTGACACTCACTGAGTTTGCTTTCCTGGGAGAAGTGGTGGTCTTGGAACAGAAGCTTGTCGATGCAAGGTGAGCCTTGAACACTCTTCTTTTCAGATACAGATTGGGTATACATTTATGGTATTTGTAAAAGTTAGCTTTTATTTCAGTTTTACTCAGTCCTGATCTGACCCTAACTAACAGCGCCAGCATAAATTCACAAGGTAAATTTGAGGCTCACATTAATAATGTTACTCGGTTTGCATATTTCCATCTACATAATATCAGCCATTTACAATCATCTTCTTCCTTCTCTAGGTATAATCTTATTATACCTCCTGCTCACTTGACTACCATGGGGTTTAGAGCTTTTAGTCGAGTGGCTTCTCGCCTCTGGAACTCTCTAACACAAGACATTAAACCCTCTTTCTACCTTTAAATCTCATCTTAAAACACATCTTTTTCAGCTGGCTTATTCTGTCTGATAATTTTAGCTGATAAGTTAAAATTCCATTTTATTAATGTGATTATTTTGGTTTTATTGTACTGTAATATTCTATTTTATATTGTGACTATGACCATGTGTTCGGATTCAGTGGGTTGGAAAATGGATGGATGTTATTAATGTGTCCAGTAAGGTTCCCTTGTGTGCCTTGAAAGGGGCCTATAAATAAAATAAATTATTATTATTATTATTATAGTCACACATTTACCTATAGGGTTTATTTTAAAAATTTAAGTTTTACTCCACAAAATGACATGATCTCTAATCCCTACTAAATTATGTTTGACTTGTTCCTGTTCTTACAAATACAACTGCATTTTTAAAAAGAACAGAGCAACATCTAAACAGTAACTCAGCAGTTCCTGGTCCAGCATGCAGAAAAGTGACAGCTGTGCGTCCGGGTTAAAAGTTACTCTTTGTCTGCTCACAAGGGAAAGGCTGAGTCGGGTCTGCAATTGGCACATTAGCCACCCATTATAAGACAGCTGAGCTGATGGGAAGCAACTGAGAACAGAGCAAATCAGCTGAATGGCACAGATTTCAGTGTTCTACCAAAACTTGATGACTACAATTGTTTGTTATTTGGCTCCAATGATGCTGGCTATGCAGCTGATTCCAAGGTACTGTTGGGTTGAATTCATCATAAGGGGTGAGTCAGGTTTATAAGTAATGCAGTCCTCACCTATGATAAGACTACTGGGAAGTGGCTGAGGAACTGGATGAATCCTGCACTTTAATCAGGAGGTCTGGGGTCCTCCAGATCTCTTTTGTGTATAGTTGACATTATTAATTGATATTAAAAAGAGCTAATAAAGGTTTGGCACAGCAAATTTGGAGAAGTCTACTTCAGATGGTCATTGCCTGACTGTTCCAAGACTGTTGTTTATATAGGACACTTGGAGGAAGAGATGGTTTGGTAGACGAGAAACCAGAAGTGACACCATCACAGGCCCATCCGTCAATCATTCTTTCTGCAGAAGGAGGTTGAAGAGAGGCATTACATGACAGCGTCAACCCATGGCAGTGAAAGTCTTTATTATAACCGAAGCCCTGAGGCTGTCTCTTAGTCGCACATGTGTGATACGGTCCCGCCCCACAGCCCATTCCTATTCGGTCAGGCGACCTGAATCGAGAGGCCATGAACCCAAGAAAGAGCATCATCATTGGCACGGAGGAAACCCTAGAAATCTTGGAATGAAAAGTTCTGTGGCTGAAGGTCCAAGAACCTCCTATCGACTCACGGATTCCACTCTGTGCAATGCCATCCACGGGTGGGGTGCATTGTCAGTAACTATAGTGAACACGCAGCCCAGCAGATAGTGTCTCAGCTGCCAGTTACCTTGTCTTGTGATCCAACAGTTTTCAGCTCATAAACAAGACAGGGTGTTCGACACCAATGGACACGGGTCTTTGTGCCAGGCTGAGGCAAAGTGTCAGTCCGGAACATGAAAGGAAAAGAAAAGTCAGGAGCCATTAATAAAGGTGATGAAGTAAGGAATTTTTGAGTTCACTAAATGCAGCCTCCGCTTTGTCTTCCCAAACCACTAAATGGGAGCCCACTTCTTTGGCAAGTTTTAAGGGTATGACTAATTATTGAGAACTGAGGCATACACCAGAAGCAGTACCCCAATAAACCCAAAAAAACCTGTAATTACTGCTTAGTTTGTGGATGGGGCAGCTCAGTATGGTATGGAATTTGGTATGGCCAGTGCCCCTACTCACAATGTAGTCTAAATACCTGGCCTCCATCAACCCAAAATAACATTTCTTTGGATTGATATGCAGACCAGCTTCACATAGTGCCAGGATCACCGTCAGAACAGAACATACTGCACATGATCCTCCCACATGCTGGAATAGATAGATAGATAGATAGATAGATAGATAGATAGATAGATAGATAGATACTTTATTAATCCCCAAGGGGAAATTCACATACTCCAGCAGCAGCATATTGATAAAGACAATATTAAATTAAAGAGTGATAACAATGCAGGTATACAGACAGACAATAACTTTGAATAATGTTAACGTTTACCCACCCGGGTGGAATTGAAGAGTCGCATAGTGTGGGGGAGGAACGATCTTCTCAGTCTGTCACTGGAGCTGCTCCTCGGTCTGGAGATGATCCTATTCAGTGGATGCAGTGGATTCTCCATGATTGACAGGAGTCTGCTCAGTGCCCGTCGCTCTGCCACAGATGGCAAGCTGTCCAGCTCTGTGCCTGC